>NW_015390846.1:30677-32515 GCF_001527695.2 Protobothrops mucrosquamatus | reverse complement strand
GGGGGGGGGGGGGGGGGGGGGGAGTGGCTTATGGAGCTAAGACTGAATGCGTTTCAGCATAGATGGCCACCACAAAATTGTACATTGGCTCCCGGCTGGCCTGGGCCAGGGCCAAGGCAGAGGGGACGGTTCCCTCACTGTTTCCAGGATGGCTTCACGGGCCACATGAAACCACTTCGCGGGCCGCATCTGGCCCCCGGGCCTTGTGTTTGACATGTCTGCGCTACACTGACTAGCATTAATGATGTTACCTAGTCAGGTAATGAAATGTCTGCAACCCTGATGGTGTTTTGAAACCCAACAGATTAGGCATCATCTAATGCTCAGAAGGCATGCTCCTCCAAAGAAGGTGGATGGCATTTGAACATGCCTCCTTCCAAGTCTTGCAGTTGGTGGAGTCCTAAGTGAAGGGATCTAAAGTGAGCCTCTTCCGCATGGTGGTCCAAATGAGATCTGGTTCCTATGCCAATGCATAGCAGCATAGTTTTTCCCCTTGTACTAGCCATTGATGGGAAACTCCCTTTTAGGAATGAGGATTTTAAACATCTAAGGTTTAGAAACAAGAAGAATGAAAAAAACAATTTCAGGTGTTTCCTCCTTAACCAGAGGGGGAGGCAAGGCAGTTTGGGAATTAGCCCAGAAGCAAGCTGGATCCTGTGAGACAGTGCTTTTACCCTACCGTGCAGTCGTTCCTCATGACTCTGATTTTCCTTCTTGCAGCTGGCAGGACAACAACCAATGAAGAGTTAGAAGACATGCTAGAGAGTGGCAAATTGGCGATTTTCACCGACGACGTATGTATCTAGGGCCTCAGTTGCTTCCTTGTTCTCTTGGGGTTAGCACAGGGGTGTCAAACTCAATTTCACTGAGGGCCGCATCAGCATTGTGGTTGCCCGGGGGGTGTGTGGCCAGGGTGGGTGCGGCCTAATGGGTGGGCGTGGATGGAGTGGGTGTGGCCTACTGGGTGGCCGTGGCCAGCTCTACATTGTTCGCGTCAAGGGTGCCTGTGGGGGCCTGGGCAGGAGTGGGACAGATCTGAGGGTCTCTGGCAGAAGGGGGTGGGACCGGGGCAAGTGCCAAGGCATGGTCCACCGGGGCAAGTGCCAAGATGGCCATCACAAAATTGTACATTGGCTTCCGACCGGCCTGGGCCAGGGCCAAGGCAGTGGGGGCCGTTCCCTCACTGTTTCCAGGATGGCTTCACGGGCCACATGAAACCACTTCGCGGGCTGCATCCGGCCCCCGGGCCTTATGTTTGACATGTCTGGGTTAGCAGAACAGGTAGAATGCAGCTTGGGAAGCATGTGGAGTTGCTGAACATTTCAAAGATGGATCTCACGTGGTTGAAAGGTGGCTGCAATAGCAAGAATCTGTAGACACTATGAGAATAGCTCTGCTGGATCAAGGCCCATCGTAGCCCAGGATTTTGTTCCTCTGTCAGTCAACCACAGGTCTTTACAAGCAGATGATGGGAGACATATCCTCTCCCGTCCTTCTCCTCCTGCAATTTGGAGCCATTGTGTCCCTAATCCAGGGCTAGTGTTAAATCACCAAAACCAACAACCCTTGACTGACCTTTTCTCCATGACCTTACCCAGTCTTTGAAAGCCTCCCAAATTTGTGACCGTCACCACATCTTGTGTATTGACTCCCACAGGCAAATTACATGGAAGAAGTGCTTTCTCTTGTCAGTTCTGTCACTTATTATCCTTGGATGTTTGAGGGATGGAAAGAAATCTTTTCTTTGACCATGTTCTCCATCTGATTTCATGGTTGAAATCCAGTTGCCAGAATCCAAGGAAGTAAGGGAGATCTGGAGTGGGGGGGGGGGGGGGGGG
>NW_015390846.1:25262-27381 GCF_001527695.2 Protobothrops mucrosquamatus | reverse complement strand
TATTATTATTATTATTATTATTATTATTATTATTATTATTATTATTATTATTATTATTATTATTATTATTATTATTATTATTATTATTATATTGAGCGTACAACTGGTCCTACCTTGACTTCTTTTCTCCTCATTTCAGGGGGAGATGATTGACCGCATCGAGTACAATGTTGAGCACTCCGTGGATTATGTGGAACGAGCCGTCTCTGACACCAAGAAAGCTGTAAAATACCAGAGCAAGGCTCGAAGGGTGAGTTAAGTGGGCCTGGCTATCACCAGAAGCATGGGATTTGGGGATTTGGGTAGCCGGAAAGGGAACGATACTTTCACCTATTTACGAAGGTGTGATCTGAAGATAAGACAGACGGGAGGGCTAAAAAGTTAAGGAAAGAACAGGAGATCAAAGAAGGGCAAGGAAATGGGGGAAAAAAGGAATAATATGAAAAGCAAAGAGCCTTGCGTGGATATCCGTTGGACCTAGGTATGGAACACATACAGGGAGAAATACTCACTTTTTATATTTGGGGACTGAATTGCAGACCACTAGATCAGGGACCCCCCAACCCCCGGTCCATGGACCGGTACCGGGCCGCGGCATGCCAGCAACCGGTCCACACAAGCAAGCAAAGCCCCATCCATGGGATGCAGGCAGCTCACAAAACCACACACTCTCCGGTCCGTGGAAAAACCTTTCTCCACGGAACCGGTCCCTGGTGCCCACAAGATTGGGGATCTCTACACTAGATCCCTAAGCAAAGCAAGGTGAGGAGAAGGAGAATCGGTTGGTGTGTTGTTTGCTTACTGAGCCATTTTTAAATCAAAATTAAATTTAAAAAATGTAGTTGATAAAATACAAGGCAGGAATCTGCTCAGATGAAAGTATTTTTTCCCCCCTATGGCAGTGGTGGCGAACCTATGGCACGCGTGCCAGAGGCGGCATTCAGAGCCCTCTCTGTGGGCACACGCGCCATGCCCCGGAGATGGCAACCGTCCCTCTTCAACCAGCCACCTGCTAACTCGCTGAGGTCCCCCATGGCCGGATGCATCCCAGCACCCATACGCTCGCTGGCCTCTGTATGCAGGGCCTGATGGTGTCAGACAGCAGCCGCCCCGGCCCCTGCCTCGCCCTATGACAATGGCACCCCCACCCTGCCTCGCCTTGCCTCGCCTCACCCCACAGGACGAGCCTCCTGCCCACTGCCCCACCTGGCAGAGACCCCCTGGATCTCGCCCAACCCTGCCCGGCCCCCACAGGTGTCCCTCCCCACGAGCAACATCGAGGTGATCACACCCACCTTGGTCACACCCACCCAATCTGCCATGACCACCACAGCCACGCCCACCCAGTGGGCCATGCCCACCTGGCACCCGGCGATAAATACGTAAGTGGGTTTTGGGTTGCAGTTTGGGCACTTGGTCTCTAAAAGGTTCGCCATCACTGCCCTATGGTTTACCAGGTAACTTTTATGTGCCAACCCGTAGCTTTTAAATGGTGAATCTGTCATAGTAGCATGATGGAACGCCTTTTGGAGGTCAATCTTCATAGATTTTATCCAACGCATTACTAATACTTCTTTGTCTTTTTTTCCCTTTTCTCTCTCTCTCTCTCTCTGTCCCTCCCTGTCTCTCTCTCTCCCTCTCTCTCTCCTTCTGTTCTCTTTCTCTGTCTTGCTCCGTGGATTTTCTTGGGTAATGTAGAAGAAAATAATGATTATAATTTGTTGTGTGGTTCTTGGTATAGTACTGGCCTCCTCCATTGGGGGCACTCTTGGATTGTAAATTAAAGCAAAAAAAATATTAATAATAATATAATAATAATTTAAAAATTGTACATGCAGTGGATATAACAGCACATGTTCCAGCTACCTATAGATAAAAACAACTTTATTGGGTCAGCAAATCTAAGTTTGTTGTTCGGCATCCATCTCTTCATCCATTTTTACTCATTTGCTGGGCACCAGGCTACCACCCAGAATATTCAGGTATTCTGGGCCTCATCCAGGGGCCTTGTTGTCACGCTGTCCTTCCCACAGCACCATGGTCCAAACCGTGTGATTCCTGCCTGCCCCACAGACTTTTCTCCCCTTTCATCTCAGCGGTTAACCCCGTGGGAAGGAAT
>NW_015390846.1:0-25008 GCF_001527695.2 Protobothrops mucrosquamatus | reverse complement strand
TCCATCTCTTCATCCATTTTTACTCATTTGCTGGGCACCAGGCTACCACCCAGAATATTCAGGTATTCTGGGCCTCATCCAGGGGCCTTGTTGTCACGCTGTCCTTCCCACAGCACCATGGTCCAAACCGTGTGATTCCTGCCTGCCCCACAGACTTTTCTCCCCTTTCATCTCAGCGGTTAACCCCGTGGGAAGGAATGGCTCATGGTCTCCTTTTCCTACACGGCACGGGAGAGAGCGTAGCCACGAACCCAGCATTCATCTTTGTCAGGCCATCATTTACAACACACAGAGGTTAGGAGAAAATGTGAAATACTTTAGTACTCACGCTTGGTATATCAAGAACTAGCTTAAGGCCACAATCTAGTACATTCCCCCCCCCCCCCATCATTTAACGTCACACAGCAGTAGCCAGTTGCTCAGATCACCAGTCCTCGCTGAAGGAAAAGAAACATTTGTACATACCATCAACCAATGCTGATCTTTCTCTTTCCATAAATGAAATGGGAATAAGTCATGTGCTGTCGGTCCTTAGGGCAACACAGCACATGATTTCCAGGAAGAGGTGTTTTTTTAAAAAAAAAAAATTCAGATTTTTCAGAAACGGCAAAGTTTTCATTCTTAGGTACCTGGAAAAAAAAAATTAAGTCAGTTCTCAGGGCACAATCTACTCACCTGCTGCACCTTCCTTCATATGCAGATTTTGCAGCCCTGGTAGAACCAGCCTCATCGCCTTCCCTTGGCAGAAATCTGCATTAGCTCCAGGGCTAGCTAAGCCTGATGACACATTGAAGGGACCAACTCAGCTCCTCAGCTATCAAGGGATGCCAGCATCCTTGAGAACTCTTGGGACTCAATTTCCCAGGCGCTCTCAGTGATGGCTCCCGTGATACACAAGGCGGGATGCAACTCTGGGAGACAGTTGGGTACACCAACACAGTTCCGTTTTCCAAAAGAGCGTGCTTGAGCGCCATTTGCAAGATTTAGCAAATAGATGACTACGGTGTCCATCTCGGCGTGACACTGTTAAGCAATACTACAACCATCTGGTTTATTGTGACTGAAGGAATGGAAATTTCAGCAGTTCGGCACCAAGTCCTCTCAGGATAGCCAGAGCACGATTTACAATCTTATCCAGAACTCTAGAGACTCGTGTATTTAAAAAATTAAGAAATAGTGATCACGGCATCCAGTCAAACCATGTACATACTGGTATAAAATTCTGAATTTCTGCTAGTTCAGAATAATTTTGCAAGGCTGCATTGTCCTCATTGCAACTTTTGCACCTAGGGGCCAAGGAATAATTTGTTTCACTGGCTATCCAACAACGCAAGAAATTAAACAGAAATTAAATCCGAATACAGCCTTCAATATAGATCCAAACCAGATGTGATGTCACTCACTTAGGTTGACCTGGTGTGCATGTGTTGTTGTTTTTTTAACACCAATAGAAGGCTGGGGTGAACTAGGTTAGATTAGGACTGGGAGGAGGGTGGGGTGGAATTGACATTTAGAGTATTTGATATTGTTAGACTGCCAGAAGGAATTATGACCTGGGCTCCCTATTAACTTTAGGAGGAAAGGACTTCCCATTTCAAAAGCCAAGTGTGAGGATTCTTATGAAGGTTGGATGTCTTCTGCCCTCTTGAATAGACCCAGTTCAGTTCACACTGCCCTCTCTGCCTTTAATCTTTTTTTTTAAAAAAAAAACCTGTATATACCAGGGTCAACCACACGACTAACTTCAGATCCAGTTTGGTTTCTTGAGGACCAAAAGAAGTAGCTCCGGGCTATGATACATCTTCAGAAATATGACAGGTGCAGGAACGACTTATAACTTTATGTTTTGGATTTTTCTAAAAAAAAAATTTTTTTTTTTTTAAAAAACTTCTTCGCACATCAAGAAGTATTAGCCTTCAGCTAATTTTCTCCTAGTTGGAGCAAGTCATTCTCTAGAGGCCCTATGTCGTGTGGTATTTTTGAGGCTACCATTAATTCCAGAGTAACTGAGAAATAGGTCAGGCCTCTTGGGGTTCTGATGCCAGAAATCAATGAACAGTTTAGGAAAACTCTTTGTTTTCTGATAAATCACTAAACGTGACAGTGTATGATTGCTATGTGTTCTTTCATAAACCGAGAGAGGAAGGGAGGAAGGCCTGCAGCCTCTGTTGCTTTCACAGCAAAATATGATGGCCACTAATGTAGAGAAGTGATCCATTGATTCCACCCCTTGTAAATAGATCCCAGTGAATCATCTAGAAGGTGCTGCTTCATACATTATGACAACTACTTGGCACCATTAGGAACCATTCCTGATAGCCTGGGTGCTGGTAAGATGCCATTTTTCTTTTATTTTTCCTGTGTGTGTCTCTTCCTCTGTGTGCGTGTGTGTGTGTGTGTGTGCGCGCGTGTGTGCATGCGTGCCTTGACAGACTTTACATCCAGCCTAATGAGGTAAATGTTCACATTTCCACTTTCCAAGATAGAAAAGAAAGAATGCATACTTTGAATCAGGCAGAGGAAGGAAGGAAGGAAGGAAGGAAGGAAGGAAGGAGAAGTAGAAAGAAAAGAAAGAAAAAGGAAGGAAAGGAAGGAAAAAGAAAGAGAAAGGAAAAAAAGAAAGAGAAAGAAAGAAAGAAAGAAAGAAAGAAAGAAAGAAAGAAAGAAAGAAAGAAAGAAAGAAAGAAAGAAAGAAAGAAGAAATCTGTTCTCTTCAAGATGGTTAGCATGTTGGGGGAAAAACCTTGGCCTGCCTCCCACCCCTCCACCCCCCACTCCCAATATGCTAGTTTCCTGTGGAATTTTTCTTTTTCATTCCACTCTCTCCCACCCCCTTCCCAATTTGGTACTGTCCATAAAGTGTTTTGCCCCTTGAATCAACTAAATGCCAAAGTTGTCTCTTAATTCCAAATACACGTGCTTATCAACACAGGTTTTTAAAATCTGTTGTGCCTATTTCTCCACCCATCCCTGCCCATGTAGTCTTCCCTCCCATGTTCCTTTTTCATGGATGGAGCAACATTAGCTCCACAGAGCAGCTCTTCTATGCAAGCAACCTGGTAGGGCAGTCTTCTCTTGACCCGAGGCCACCAGTTTGAGAGTGGACTGTGCCACAGGATTTTGCTGCCTGTGGAAAATGTGAACCCTTGCTTGGCCTTTCCTTCATGAAAACAAGAACAGTTCTGACTTCCAGCTAGGAAAAGGGGATCTTGGACCATCTTCAGGTCTTCTTGTGCTCCTAGAAAATGTAGCTGATTTAGGAACAGACCCAACGCCCATCCACATCTGATTGCAAGTCCACATGCACCTCAAATCCATTTGCACCTCAAAGCACCCTGCACAATACAAGCACATACATTAACTCAACGTATTAGTCAACTATTGCTAGCTATGCTGTGGCATTGGGCCTCACCCCAAACAAAAAACAGAGTCAGGTATGTTTATCCAAAGGAACCTCTGTGCTTTAAAAACAGGGCCCCATGCGAAACCTCACTCTATTACTAGAACAGGGGTCCCCAAACTGGGCAATTTTTAAGACTTGTGGACTTCAACTGCCAGCAGTCCCCTCAGTATGGCTGGCTGAGGAATTTTGGGAGTTGAAGTCCACAAGTCTTAAAGTTGCTAAGTTTGGAGACCCTGTACCAGAGTATCCTAAGGTGGCCCTCCCCAACCTGGTGCTCTTCAAACACATTGGACTTTAATTCCCAGAATATCCAAGTTTGGACTACGCTGCACGGGATTGTGAGGTGCTGAAGTTCAATAGGCTTGAAGGCAGCAGGTTTGAGTTAGGCTGTATAGAGTGAATGTACTGTGAAAGAAGGAAACAATCAAAGCGAATGGAACTGAACCTTGGTAAGTAATCTGCAGTGGTAGGAAATGAAGCCTCTTCCCACTGGCCGAAGGCATTACTGCAGTCATTTATTGTGCCCCCTTTGTAACACTTAGTGAAAAGAGATATTTGTCGTTCCAACATGACACAAGGCGTGATGCAAATCTGCCAGCAACCTTAACACCTGTATAACTATGCACTTATTTCATAGAGCAGTGGTGGCGAACCTATGGCACGGGTACCAGAGGCGGCACTCAGAGCCCTCTCTGTGGGCACGCGCGCCATCGCCCCAGTCCTAGGCCTTCAGCTGGGTTTTATAAAACCTTTTCGCTTTAGGCCTCCGCCGCCGTGTACAAAACAAAAGGTTCAATCAATCAGTCAATTTCAACTTCTCGCGGGGAAAAAAAAGATCTTGCAAAGTTGGAATTGATTGATTGAACTTTTTAGTCCCACCCAGCCTGCTGTTACCACTGCAGCCACACCCACCCAATGGGCTACACCCATCCGGCACCCGACGATGCATAAGTGGGTTTTGGGTTGCAGTTTGGGCACTTGGTCTCTAAAAGGTTCGCCATCACTGTCATAGAGCATGCTTATTCCTCTCTTTATAAATGTCCAAGAGTCATTCTTAAATTGTTTAGCGATGACTTAAACACCGGTCATTTCCAGACTGAAATGTAAAGAGCATCTGTATTTTAATGCAATATGTTCAGTCACCACCAGCTATTGTTTAATATAAGCAGTGGATGTGTTAAGGAATTGTCATTTTGAAATTTCTGTGCAACAACAAAACAATCACGCTAGCACAATCATAGCAACTTGGAGATGTGTTTATACAGAATATTCCATGTTTTAAAAAGCTTGTAGAGCAATTCCAGTGCATGCTGTTTTCCTACCTTTGTAAAGTTTTCTTGGAGAATAGCTAAGAACGAGGAAGACCCAGAGGCCTATTCGTCCAGCGTGAATTACTGTTCTCGACAAGTCTTCTTGGTAGTTAGGTAACTCTACAGAGTTTCAGTATTGGCAGTCTAAATAAACTCAGTGCAGAGATGAGGTTGAAATTATTTATTTTTAGTCTAAGGTTATTTGGGCAGAGAAAAACCGAGGCTATTAAAACACACACAGAGTTCCCACGGACAACTACTTTGAAGCTTAGTAACAGTGCCCACGGATTACGTTAAGTCATTTCTAACAGCACATTAAGATGTTCCTAGTTCAGAAAGTGGTCTGTTTGAGGAATTCCTCAACAATAATCAAAAACATAACCCAGCTAAGTCAAAAGAGAGCCCGTCTTCATCGGATGTCTTTCATTTTGCACAGTCTCGTGCTTGGCGAAGCTTGTGCTGTTTCATGAGGCAGTTGACCCTTAAATTGACACACACAGGTCAGGATAAGGTGCTTCCCTTATCTTTTTTTGACCACTTCACTCAAGACACTGAATTTCCTATAAAGAATGACTGGGCATTCCTGTCTAATAGATACCTCCCAAACATGTCCTTCTAGTCTTAGGACCTCTAGCTACACAGAGGACTGATGCTGTTGGCCCCCAAAACTTTAGCTGTGGATGAATCAGGATTCCGTTCGTTAGTATGAAGACCAAAAAAAGTGAAAAATTAAGGCCTTGGAATCCAAAATCAGACTTTGTGAGGAATTAGCAAGGAAGAACTGCAGAAAATCTTCTTGAGTATGGAAGGTCACCTTTAGCAAGCTGTGGTTACAGACTAGTTAGAGAGCAGAATGAAGTCTGCTTTAAGACTTGTGGACTTCAACACCCAGAATTCCCCAGCCAGCCATGCTGGCTGGGGAATTCTGGGAGTTGAAGTCCACAAGTCTTAAAAGTTGCCAGGTTTGGAGATCCCTGTCTTAGCGGGACATTGGCCAGCTATTCCATAGAAATTCTTCTCCTCCGATTCTATTATGATTGAACTTTGCACTTCCCATCCTAAAATTCCTCCTTGAAATGTGGCCGCTCCAAATCTCTTCCAAAAAGGGTTCCCACCGTTGGTGCCCTAAGCATAAGACCCTGTTTACACACTCACCCTTTTCTCCTGTGGTGGTGCCTGACTTCAAAACCCTCCATTTGCTATTTCTGCTCCCATCTTTAATTCTGACTTTGTTAAAATCAGCGGAGGGTGTGTGTGTGTATGTGCGCCTGCATGCATGTCCTACATACGTGATAAGGAATATATGTAGAGCACATATATTCAGTGTGGGTGTATATTGGTGCTCATATATAAATGAATTGGAGTCAACATAGGTATGAATACGCAAACACACAGGTCAAGATTCTTTCAAGCAATAGGCAAGTACGTAGGACTTTCCTGTCTCTGCTGCTCGCTTTGCGCATGGTGTGGAAGCAAACACATTTTGCCCCGGTCACACCAGAGCGAAGTCAATTGGGATTGCCCCAAAACATTTACATTATTCTTGTTATTACGCTGTATAAGAAGAGCTTTCGTGCCAGACTTTCTTTCTGGACACGGACCCGATCCCTAGATCTGAATGAATTTGCTGCAAAAGAAGCAGCAAAGCCGTCTCTTCCAAAGAGTGTTTGGAAGGCCATTTTAAGGATCATGTGTAATTGGCAATGAAACTTATTGAAAATGAGCCAGAAATAAAGTGCATAGGTGTGAAAATAAGGGGACTTTACAGAAGCATGTTTTGAAGAAAAAACGGGGGGAAAAATTTCACTCCCTCTCTATCTTGTCTTAAACTACCCAGCGGGTGGTTAGAAAATGCTGAAATGTAATAAATACATTCTAAGACACCTAGAAACCATGCACCTATAATATTAACCATTGTGTTGAAAACAGACTTTAGAAGGAAAGCTGTATATAATCTGGGCTGGATCACCAATATGAAGAAACGTGGTTGCCTGCTTACCAGTTAAAGCTTCTACCATACTAGCATACCCAGAATTTTAAGGTGTGAATGCAAGGCTGGATGATGAATTATTCCACCTAATGGAAAGTCAGATCAAGATGGCCCTCCATAGAGTCAACCCCCCCTTTGAATGAGTGCTTAGAAATCCACTACCCAAATCTTTGGGCCCATGTGCCATACCTTTCATTGAATAATGCTACTTTAGATTAGAGGCAGGGGATCAGACTTCAGAATTGGGGATCCTGTTTTACAAATTTCACTCACATTAACAGTAGGTGCGAACTCCTGGAAGATGACGCTGTATGCAAGCGAGTATTCAGTCAGCTCCCCCTTTGCCACCGAGGGTGATACATTGCCACCACTCGAGTCCAGCGTTTTTCAAACTTGGCCACTTGAAGAAGGGTGGACTTCAACTCCCAGAATTCCCCATTGCTGGTGGGGAATTCTGGGAGTTGAAGTCCACCCTTCTTCAAGTGGCCAAGTTTGAAAAACACCGATTTGTGAAAGCAGTCTGATACAGTATATAATAAAGTTATCAGTCAAATGCATAGCAAAGTTAAAAAATGTCAATTCCTGTAGGCCCTGGGGAAATAGGATCAGAATACACGATGTGGCAAATGTCTGTTCTTGTGTTGTTGGCATGAGTCAGTATGCCTACTTGCCTATGTGGTCCCGTTGATGCCGATGTGTAGCTTTTAATGTGCCTAAATATTATGCAAACTAACTCAGCGTCTTTGTATGCATGTGTGACTAGCTTGTTGGTTCTCAGAGAGTGAGACGGGTCTAATTGAATGGTTGCTGGGACAGATGGATCCCCTCTGGGGTGCCTCTCAGTCTTTTTTCCAATTGGGTGTGAAGGTCCAAAGACCCACCCACTTTTCTGTTTTTTCCTTCAAAATAATTCCCATTGCTTTCCTGCTTTAACGAATCCGCAATTGGACAACCAGTCTCTGGTATAAATCAATAGACCTATATTTATCTATGTTGTATCTTGGAGAACAGCAAGTTAATGGCTTATATATATATATACTGGTATATGCACGAGTTTGATCTGCAGCAGATTAGTAAAATGCAAGGGGCATTTAGGGGCCTGTTTTTGCCTTTCACAATTACGAGCAGAAGGTGAGACTCTAAAGACTTAATACAGCAGCGGTCTCCAAAGTGATTTAGTTATAAATTATAAAAACTTAATTTTAAAATCGGCCTGTTGTAGAAATAAATCCGTCTGTTGGGACCCATATACGCTATTGTAAATTCAGAACCTACACTACATCAGTATATTAATATGTAGGTACGGTAGTAGTGTATAGATTGAACACACAAGAGTGCTCTGTTGAGGTGAGTATGCCATTCATCTTTATTTGAGCATAATATGTGTTTGCATTCAAACACACACACATAGATACAACTAAGGAAGCACATACACCTGGGATATAATTTAGCTCATGTATACACACATATTCATACATTCTTAAAATGTGATCTGTAATTGCCCTCAACCAGGAGAAACACATGGTTCATGGGGGTGGGCTTATCCAATTCATATCTGGCTGGACAGGAAGAGACATAGCTTGAGATAGGACCTCTTCTCAAAGGCTACCATCTGTGAACTGACTATTTTTCCACATTGCTTTGGAAAGCGTTATTTTTAAATGATGCCTTAGACACAGTTTCAGGAGTTATCTGTAGGTTCAGATCCATCTTTCCATTTGCCATGAATTGTTTTTGTTTTATTAATGGTTTCGTATTAACTTTTAAGGATATCTTGGAGGGGGTAAATGCAACAATGACTTCAGACCCATTCAGCTTTGTGGTTTTATTTTCTTTTTCGTGTGTGTGTGTATATATATATGTACATACTTTTCTTATGTTTCTTTTTATAAAGTCTTCATTCCGTCATCTCTGCATAAGAGATCAAACTCCAGAAAAGAAAGAACAAAAAAAACTTAGATTTTTTGATCTTTTTTACAAAACGTATCCAATATCACACACAAACCGACAAAAGCAACTGTTCTAAAAAACAAAACAAAAAAAGTTAACTGCATCGCAAAGACGAAAGACAAATCCTACAAACCTGTTGAAATCCCCTCGACTCTCCATTTTGGGTATTGATCTGTGTATTGTTTCAATGTAGGCGGTTTATTGTAGTCTGTGGCGTATTTGCTAAAATGACAACTTTTCACAACATTTTCTTTATATAAAAAAAATCATTCTTTTTTTTTAAACTGACATATCTTTCTTTTCCCTTACTCTTCCATTCCCCTTCAGTTGTTGTTGTTGTTGTTTTGGCTCAAGTTTACAATATTAAGAAGAAGAAGAAAACCAAACAAAATAGGGGAAAAAACTCAAGCATATTTTTCCCCCGTATTCTCACTTATCTATTTTATGGGCAGAAAAAATATATATAATTATTTTATCAATAGAGTTCTCTTTCTTATTCTCCCTTATGTAACAATCACACAATGATAGGTTTTAGTTTTGGATCAAGGGAGTTTAATAAGCAAAAGTCCTTTTAGGGAACGTCCATTTCAAAAGAACTTTACTATTAGCATACATTTTGCACCTGTCAGAAATGAGCAGGACATTTTCTGTAGATGAAGCCACCCTAAAGCTTCTCCTTCTCTGGAGATTTTCCTCTCTGGAGGCAAAAACAAAACAAAACAAAACAAAAACCCACCCTTTAAATGGTGAATAACTGGCTTAGTGCTGGGATGAACTATCTGGAGCACTGGAGTCCTGTGTAACTCCAATTGCATTCTGAAGCTCCTCTGAAAATATTGCTGAAAATCGTTTAGTGCAATTTCACATCTTTATTCAACATAAAATGCATAGAAGCGCTAATGTAATCCTGTTAGGGTTAGCAGAATTGGAAAAAAAACAAGATAGTCCCCAAATTAACCAAAAACTTTGCTAATTGCCCTGCACATTCCAGTTCCTAAGCTTCTCAAAAATACTAAATGTAGCCCCTGGGCCTGAGAAAAGTTCCCACTCCCTGATTTGATGAGATCCAATGATCTTGCCAATAGGAACTGATTCGCCAACTGGGAGCAGGGTGTTCCACATTAAGCCGTCCATGGTTATGTTGACATTCTATAAAATGGTCAAGAGATCCCTGATCTCCCTTCCTTCCGCCGCGCCCTCAAGACATGGTTGTTCCAGCTTGCGGGACTGGCCTAAGGGATTTTAAAGGGGTTTTAATTACTTTTAATCAGATTAGTTTAAATATTTCTTTTTAATTAATTTTAAAGGTGTTTTTTATGTTTGTATTTTATCTAATTGTTAGCCGCCCTGAGTCCGCAAGGAGAAGGGCGGGATATAAATGTAATTAAATAAATAAATAAATAAATAAATGTTTCTAAGATTTCTAAAACCAAGGTGCTTGAGGGACAAAATTGACTACAGGGGCCTCTGATGGAGTAAACACTGGCTGACTTTCTTTCTGAAATCAACAGCAGAGTAGACTTTAGACTCCACAGTCCATTCTTGTTTAAGCATGCCGTTGGAGACGCTCAGCGCTGAACCCAGAGGCTTGAGCGCATCAAGATACGCCATTCCTAATACGACTCCCCAACGCTTCACGAGTTTGTCCCATCAATATGAGGGAAAGCTTTATCAAGCTTTACTGGATGGGGCCAAGGCTGTGACTTTCTATTGGTTTGACATGATTGGTGTCCTTCTCCTCTCCCTCCCTAGCCAATTTGAGGTTCTCTGGGACAAAACTCTGAAAAGAAACTAAAAAAGGGAGGGGTACCCTGGAAAATACCATCTGCCTATAATGATCTCAGGAGTTTCTTATGCGCGATTTAAAGATAAACCTTCATATTTCCAACTCATGACTGAGGGAACATGTTCCTCTGGTAAATGTGTGGCCTACATACTCTTCCATTAAGGTTTCTTTTTGGCAATCCTGCCTGGGAGCATTTGTTTGAAGTTTCCCTTTTGTAAAGATACCCAATTATGTCTCCAGCATGCAAGAATCCCCCTGTGAAGCATCTTCCTGGAGTTACTCTTGATCATTGTGCCCCTGCACCTTCTGGAGATGGCTGTCTAGACATCTCAAATGGTGGCTTTTTTAAAAAAGAGGTTACACCCTTAGACCTTTTGTGGAACTAGGCGTAACATTGTCACTCCGTGATGCAAGTCACATTTCAGCCTTAACTTCGGAACACCCTTCTCCCAGTCAAGAAAGTTGGAGAACATCGCACAGAAAAAGCTTCAGCTACAGAAGAATTAACCCAGAAAAAAACTAGACAGGGATAAGGTAAAGCAGCGTTTCTCAAGCTGAGCAATTTTAAGAGATGTGGACTTCAACTCCCAGAATTCCCCAGGCAGCTTGGCTTTTCATCTACATGTCTTAAAGTGGCCAAGGTTGAAAAACACTGCGATAAAGGATATAACGCAGGATATAGCGTGTAGTTTATTAATCCATGAAAACATTGTGGTCAACTAAAATTAGTGCCCCGAACGATGAGACAGCAGCGTTAGAAGCTCCCTCCCTCCACCAATTTAATGTAAATATTTATTGACAACATAATCCAATGCAGTATAAAACGCGTACACTTAAGAGAGATGAAAACCCTAATATGCATCTCTTGCAGCATGTGAATAGACAGTTGCTTCCTTGACTTAGGAATGACGTGAAAGTCGAAAACGGACAGCTGTGGTCAAAGAGCACCTTTTCAAATCACGATTTGTACTCCCATTCCAGCTGACTCTGAAATATATTTTAAAAACACAGGGTTGGATCTGGTTAAAAAAATAATAAATCTTAAAACAGTTCCATTAATTGTAATCTAAATACGATCCACTCTGGACTAGAAAAAAAAAATCAGTTTCTGCCTTCTTGTGTTTTTCTTTTGGCATCCAGAAGATCTCCCTCGATCCAAAGAAAAGGGGAATTATATATTTTTTTTTAGAAAAAGAGAAATATATATTCATCTCCTAGTTAAAATATTTTCTCTCTCCTCCTCCTTCTTTTTCCTCTCACGTGATGCTTTCAAGAACCTTGAGGCTCTTGAGTTGCACAGAGATTTGTGGGGATATTTAACTTGAAAGAGAGAATCTGGGCTTAAAACTCTTTGCAAGGCCCTTTGCAAAAGCGCTTAGCCCAAGTCAGCCTTATTTAGAAACTAGTTTAGCCACAGGATTCCAGAGAAAGCGAGGGAAAGAAATTATGCGTTGTTTAGCATGGATCCCGTCGAAATGTACGGAGGCAGCGTAAGAGCTTGTATTTTTGGACAAGGCATGTGCCAATCCCTCCAGCAACGGATTATACTAAAAAAAAAACACCTGCATCCCCCATTTATGCAAAAAGTAGACTTGTAGTGCACAAATAATGTACGAACGTAAATTATCCCACTGTTATGTGAGGAATATATCCATGTATCCTTGGACAGACAGACAGATTCCCAAACCATTTCAGGGTCTCCCAATCTGAACCAGAAGAAAGATCTGCCACATTTCCCCAAACTGCTTTATATTTTTAAATGACAAAAGGGGAAAAAAAAATCATCTGAGCATCATGAATTTTAAAAGACTTCCCTGGTAGTCTTTTAAAACATTAACTGTCTCTTGTAATCCATGCATCTTTCAAGGACAGAGTCCTCTGGACATTTCAAGCTGACTAGATTTTTGCCCCATTTTCTAGATATATATATATTCTCATGTTTTGCTTAAACACACATTCCTATTCTGACTTTCAACTGGTTTCGAATTAGCTTCTTGCTTTTCATGCAAAGCATCCTGGGGATTGTAGTTTGATGTGGCATAGATCATGCTGAAAACTCCCCATTAGAGAATCCGGTTCCCCTTTGCAGGGCTACAGTTTGAAAAAATGTCTTTGTAGTTGGAAGGAACGGCTTTCCATTTGCCGTGTACATCTGAGGCAAAAAGAAAAGAAAAGCCAAGTTTTTAAACAGGGCTGACATGGCTTTAAAGGCTAAGCATTTTTGCAATAAACAGAAGAACATCCATGCTCAAAACACAGGATTTTTAGAGATCTGTGTGCTGGTATATGTGTGCTGGTTCCAGTGAATGTCAACCACGTGGTAGTGGTACTACTCCATGTGGGCACAGAATTTCTCTCTGTCCAGCCTACCCTTGCCTGGGTCATTAGTGAATTTGGCTTATGGCAGAAGGATCAGTGCTGAATTTAATCCAAGTTAGATTCCCACATGAATCTTAGAAGCATTCGGGGCCCAAATACGTAAAGGAACCATTTCCCCACCTCATATCTTTAGTTTCTCCTCCTCTTCCTCCTCCTCCTCCTCTTTTTCAAGATTTTTTTTCCTTTCACTCTTTAATTCCTTCCCTTCCTCTGTGTGTAAATACCAGCTGCTGTGTGTAACGGGTGATTTCTTCTTTCTCTTCTCCTTCCCCCTGTTTTCTGTGGAAAAATTTTTTTGTGTTTGTTTTGTTCTGAATGCGCTTTAACTGGCTGACTTTGGAAGGTCTGAGTGTTTTTCCCCCGCCTGGGGAATTTTTCTTTCTGAATTTGTTTGTATAGCAATTGATTAATTTTCTCATTTTTTAAAAAAAGTATTTATTATTATTATTGTTTTTTAAGAAAAGGCCTGTTCCATTTTTTTTCTTTCCGAAAGGTAACTCTTCGTTTCTGGGTTTTATTTTTTTCAATGTCTGTCCAAATGTGCTTAGTTAAAGCCAGTGACTAAATGCTAAATCTTTCCAAATGCTCGATGGCTTGCACGCTCTCTTGCCAACACAAGTTGGTCTAATAAAAAGGTATCACCTTTTGTCTCTTTCTGTGTGTGTGTGTGTGTTGAACCAACCATCTCTGTATCCCTCTGTATCTTGCGCAGAATCCTCCCTCTCTTCTTTCTGAGGGTTGTAACGTAATTAAAAGTTGAATGCTGAAGTTTGAATATCTCTCTTGAAATCTGGGGAAACAGGAAGAGGAAGGAGAATTGGTGGGGTAAATTAACCACGTTTTCACCCTTAATATGTTCTGCGATCTTGATAAGGAGCAGAGCCAGCAATTCCTTTCCCCATAGGACAGTGATGGCGAACCTATGGCACGCGTGCCAGAGGCGGCACTCAGAGCCCTCTCTGTGGGCACACGTGCCGTGCCCCGCCACCCTGGCCCCGCCCACCCAGTCTGCCATGACCACCCGGCACCCGGTGATAAATAAGTTGGTTTTGGGTTGCAGTTTGGACACTGGGTCTCTAAAAGGTTCGCCATCACTGCCATAGGACCCTTTCAAGAGCAGGATTTCAGTTTCTTAAGACAATTGAGCCAGAGAATCCTAAACCCCTAAAGGAAACTTTAGGTTTACTTTTCTCTTCTTTTTTTTAAAATCATTTTCTTTTGCTTTCTTCCTTTAGTCTCTCTCTTCTTTTACCCTCACAAACAGAGCGAGATAAATTGACCTGAGTGCTAACTGCTTCCCTAAATGGGGTCCCAAAAAAATCTTCCTTGCAGGCTTTTGTGCAAAATCTTTCAAAATCACCCTGTTTTGGGTCCAGCGCCATTTTTGTGAACTTGTCCAGGCTGTCTCAATAAGTTTGAAAGTCTTCTGAGCTTCAAACTACCACAAATTGAGAGAAACAGGTCCTGCTGAGGTTGTGAGCAAATTACCTGAAGCAAGACCATCAAACTAATAAGCCCCCTAAACTGAAGTAAATGCTGGCTCACAAGATATCTTAAATCAGCCAAGGTACAGTATTTTTAGATGGAAACCAAAAAAGCAATTAACCAGAAAAACTGATCAGTATCAACCTCCACGTTATTATTCCCCTTATCTCTTTATAAACTAAAACTCTAACCCCTGTTATGATACAGTAGATGTTTGACTTCATTATTGGTCAGCATTTATTATATGCATATAGAAAGGTTGTTTGTACTCACTTTTGGTGGACTTTCCCTAGTACTGTGTGAATAAACTTGGCTCAAGCAGATTATGGAGTCTCCACTTGTACATTGGGTCTAGGGCAGGGCTTTTCAACCTTTTCACCCATTGTACCACTTTTAGGATATGGCAATATCCGAGTACCACCAGTCGCCTAGCAAGGTGTCAAAAACTTGATGACAAAAAAAAAGGAAAAAAAGTGATGAAGTACAGGTAGTCCTTGACTTACAACAGTTTGCTTAGTGACTGTTCGAAGTTACAATGGCACTGAAAAAAGTGCCCCCCAAGCCACAGCCGAGAAAGACAGCGCCTGGCGGCGCTCTTCCTCCTGTCCGAGGTTTTCATTGTTGTGAGCATTTCTGTTGAGGATTGGCAGAAGGGGTGGGGTGGGGGGTGTTTGGTTTTTATTCCCCCCGTCTGCTGGGTGGTTGCAGCAGGTTTTAGTCACTTCACATGACCCTGGGACACTGTGACCGTCATAAATATGAATCAGTTGCCAAGCATCTGAATATAAATCACAAGACCCTGGAGATGCTGCAACATTCCAGCTGATCGGCGCTTCTTCAGGGCTCAGCAGAAGCACCAGGATCTGTGCCGAGCTCCAGCTGGAGACTGGCACTGATCCTGATGCTTCCACTGAGCCTTGACAGTCCCGAAGAAGCGCTGATCCTGGTGCTTCCACTGAGCCCTGACAGCCCTGTAGCTCCAGCCATCTCTTGCTCAGGCTTGTCCGGTGCTGCCACTGGTTCAGCTCATTCCCCTCCCCCACTACTTTTCTTTGATGGTCGCGTACCACCTGCCAGGTGCCCATGTACCACAGGTGGTACCCGTACCACTGGTTGAAAAGCCCTGGTCTAGGGATTTTTTCAGCTTCCTTTGAAACCACCCTCAAATGACAGATGTCTCATTTTGAAAGTGAACTGTTTTGGAACTCAAAACAGGATGTTCCAAATTTGAAAAGGTTTGATTTAAAAAAGAAAAAAAAAGCTACATATGTGATAATTAGACACAGTAAGCCTGANTTTAACTGGAGTGTCAACCCAAAAAAAAGGAACATAAACGCAAGGACTCCAAAGCCAAACCAGATCACGGGATGGAACTGGTTAAGATTTGCACAGGGCAGATCGGTGATGCGAAGAAGCGGCTTGCATTTGGATGCTGCAACTTAGAGGAAGCTTCTCAGGAGCGTGTGCAGTGAAGAGAAGAAAGAACACCAGAATGGAGGAAGAAAGATTGGAGTACGAACGGAGCCTGGGAGTCGGTGAGATGCCTTGTATCCTTTTCAGCTGCTATGAAAAACATTTCTCCTTCGTTCCAGGGTGGATCTCTCTCTTTAAGGAGCTTCCACCCATTGCTTCTTGTCCTGCCTTCAGGTGCTTTGGAGAATAAGTCGACCCCCCTCTTCTCTGTGACAGCTCCTCTAAGCACTGGAAGACAGCTATCATGTCCCCCTAATCCAGTGGTTCTCAACCTGTGGGTCGCAACCCCATTTGGGGTCGATCGACCATTTCACGGGGGTCGCCAAGCAAGGCTGTCCGCCATTTTTTTTGTCTGTCATTTTTTTCCCCTTTTCCGGCGGGTGCCTTACCTCCCTTGGGCTGGGCCAGCTGGTGGTCGGCCTGCTCCGTCTCTGCCACTTGCCAGCTACGCCTCGGCCGGCGCAGGGGGCGGAACCACGCATGCGCGGTGCTCCCAGGCAGGGAAAGTCCTCGACTTATGACCGGTTGGGTAGTCCTCGACTTACGACCGGTTTAGTCCTCGACTTACGACCGGTTTAGTCCTCGACTTACGACCGGTTTAGTCCTCGACTTACGACCGGTTTAGTCCTCGACTTACGACCGGTTGGGGGTCGCGGCATTAAAAAGGTTGAGAACCACTGCCCTAATCCTTCTCTTTGTTAGGCTATACCAGGGGTAGGCAACCTTGGCTCTTTTATGACTCGTGGACTTCAACTCCCAGAATTCCTGAGCCAGCATGTCTCAGCTTGGAAACCTCTCCCTTTCCCCTCAGCATGGCTGGCTCAGGAATTCTGGGAGTTGAAGTCCACGAGTCATAAAAGAGCCAAGGTTGCCTACCCCTGGGCTAGACATACCTGGTTCCCTTAACTGTTCAACATACTTTTTAGCCTCCAGACTCTTTGTCATCTTTGTTACCTTTCAGAATACGATAATATGCTAATATTACACGGTAGGTGTTGAGACTGACTTTTGATCGGATTAAAAGTAGACTCTTCCCTGAGTCAGTCTCAACCATCTTTTTATTTGTGATGTATCAGTTGTGTGGATCACAGCTAGTGAATCCTTAAACAATGGCTGAGGATGAATTGCCCCAGGGAGGATGGGCCTTAGAGACACACCATCCCGAAGGTAGCCAATACCTCTATCATTCTGTTCTCTGTCATTCCAGGTCCCTAAATTTCGCTACGCAAATGCGGTATTTTCCTCTGGTTGCTGTCCGTGGTGCTGATTTCATAAGGAACTCCCAAGACTTTAGAGTTCCATATTTCCTACATGATAATTAACATAAGTTGCAGTACAGGTAATCCTCTGCTCACAACCATAATTTCCACTGCTAAGCAAAGTGGTTATTAAGTGAATCACAAAAGTGATTTTACGATCTTTTTTGCCATGGTTGTTAATCGAATCAGTGCAGTTGTTAAATGAATCACATGGCTGTTAAATGAATCCGGCTTCCCCCACTGACTTTGCTCGTCGGCCGGGAAGGTTGTAAACGGCCACCACATGGCTGGGGATGCTGCAGCCGTCATAAATAAATGCTGGCTGCCAAGCTCCTGATTGTTGATCCCGTGACTGTGGGGAATGCTGCGATGGTCGTAAGTCAGTGGTTCTCAACCTGTGGGTCAGGACCCCATTTGGGGTCGATCGACCATTTCACGGGGGTCGCCAAGCAAGGCTGTCCGCCATTTTTTTTGTCCGCCGTTTTTTCCCCCTTTCCCGGCGGGTGCCTTACCTCCCTTGAGCTGGGCCAGCTGGTGGTCGGCCTGCTCCGTCTCTGCCGCTTCCCAGCTACGCCTCGGCCGGCACAGGGGGCGGAACCACGCATTTGCGGCGCTCCCAGGCAGGGAAAGTCCTCGACTTACGACCGGTTGGGTAGTCCTCGACTTACGACCAGTTTAGTCCTCGACTTATGACTGGTTTAGTCCTCGACTTACGACCGGTTGGGGTCGCGGCATTAAAAAGGTTGAGAACCACTGTCGTAAGTGGAGGACCAGTTGTAAGACACTTTTTTCATTGCCGTTGCAACTTTGAATGGCTGCTAAACAAATGGTTGTGAATACCTATACAACACTTGGAGGATCTCTGCTACTTTACCATTGGACAGTGAAGTGTTATTATGTTTGCTAAAGTGCAGAGCACGAGCTGATTTTAGAAGACAATTGAGTATATTTAGGAAGGAATTTTAACTTAAATGCCCATAGAAGACAACCTTTTTGCATATTTGAAGAGCTCATTCTATCCACACATTATCCCCCCCTTACACGTATTTTAGGGCTTAGTCCCAGATTAACCATAAGATGCATTTTCTGCTTTTGTTTCTTAATATGTCGGGGACGTGGGAGGAGAATATGTGCACATTTCAATTAAAATAAAATAAAAATTTAAAAGCGTCTATGTGTGTTGGTGGATATGGGTGGAATAACAGATTGTTAACTTTCTTTCTCTGTCACTGGAAAACAAACAGAAATAGCAAATCTAAAGGGGGCTAAAACATTTCTGAAATGGAACTGCCTTCCTTGGCAATATTTTTAGTGGTTTCCTTGCTTTGGTGACCTCCCATTCCCTTATTCTGGCATTCACACATTCTCCCCCTGACCCAAACACCCTCAGGCACAAGGACTTCTCATTCCTCCTTGAATTACAATGACGGTTCTTTCCTGACATCTGCATCATAACGAAAAGCAGCTTCCATTCATTTCAAACCAGGGGAAGCCCATGATGATGCGAGATCCGCCATGCACGTGGAAGAAGCCAACCATGGCTTGATAGGAACCTAGCTACTTCCTGGCCAGCAGTAAGGAGTGTCACAGGGAGCACAATTCAGTGAATTCTCGTCGGAGCCCTCCTGTAGCAGAATTGCCAGTACTTGGCTGACCAGGCTTGACCGATTAGGGATCTAATCGGATTGTCCACTAATCGGGTGGGGCAGATAATCCTGGATTGTGAATGGGAAATCTTGTTATTCTGATCTCATTTCAGATGTTCATAACAGCTGTTCCCTTTATGCTCGCAAAGCTGCCAATTTCATTCCTTGAGAAAGGTTTTTGGGCCTTGAAGAGACACATATTACACTGAAAGCTGAAAAGTGACACATTTCCCCTCGTGAATAAACGCAGTAATCCACACATTTCCACAATTACACTGTCAGCTGGCATACGTGGCAGAGGGATCATGCTGAGAGAGAGGGCAAGGAGGAAGTGAAATCCCTTGCCACGATCCAGCTTCTTATACTCCAGCTCTGTAGTTTACAGACAGTCTCGGTTGTCAATCACTTTGTCGCGACAGCTTCCTTTTAATATGCTTCAGAAATTATTTCCATGTGGCTTCTCCTATGAACAAAAAATCGTGCACAGTTTTGCATGCTTTCCTTCCCCGTCCCCATCCACCCCTGTGCAGAAATTTTTGGAATCGGTGTTCTCAAAATACTTAATTTGGGGGGCATTTTCTTTGCAGCAAATAGCTGTGCTTTTTGCACACTGTTTGCTGACTTCCTTTTTAAAAAACAAACAAACTGGAGAACTGTGTTGTATTGGAAGGGAAAGATGAGGGGGAAAAAGTTGGTAAGTGAAACATATACAGGTTGTGTGTATCCTCAACTTACAAGTTCATTTAGTCACTGTTCAAAGTCATTGAAAAAAGTGACTTAGGACCATTTTTTTTCACATTTACAACTGTTGTAACATTCTCACAGTTATGTGATCAAAATTCAGATGCTTGACATCCTTATTCTATTCTATTCCTTATTCTATTCCTTATTCTATTCTATTCCTTATTCTATTCTATTCTATTCTATTCTATTCTATTCTTATATTATTATATTATATTATATTATATTATATTATATTATATTATATTATATTATATTATATTATATTATATTATATTATATTATATTATATTATATTATTATATTATATTATATTATATTATATTATATTGTAGTGATTCATTTAACGACTGTGACAAGAAAGTTTGTAAAATGGGGCAAAACTCACTTAACAAATGTATCACTTAGCAACAGAAATTTTGGGCTCAATTGAGGTCCTAAGTCAAGGACCACCTACACACACACAGAGAGAGATACACATACACATACATACATACACACACAGAGATGCAGAAATGTCTCTTCAGTCCCTCTACCCCTGTTAGTTGGTCATTCTAATTCCCCAAAGTGGTTTATTTCTAAAACATCATAATCTGGCCAAATCCTGTTGAATGTTAGGGTCCCCGATGCCACCCTCTGCATTTCTAACCATCATGCTGTCAAATCCTGAATAGACACCTTTTTTAAAAAAAAAACCTTATCTAAATAGCACATTTTCTCAGCAGATGAAAAGGTCAGCAGTGATTTCTTTCTGCAACGGCCTTGCTTTGATTCTTCACTTTTCTCTTTTGGGTTGAAATCCACCTAAACCCAAATGAAAATGGAGATGAGGCAGGTGCGTTATCCGTGAGAAGATTTTTTCCCCCCATTTGTTTCCCAAAAAGGCCATCTTCTGGGCAGTTCTTTAAAAGAGTCACGTGACACACACGCTGCCTTGGTCATTCCGATCTGTCAGATCTCCCGTCGTATGCAGGCGGGTGCTCTGTCCGTTCCCATCTATTTTGACTTAAATCAGGTTTAAAAATATTCTTCCTTCCTCCTTCCTTGCAGACTGTTTTATTTTTAGGCTCCAAGGTCTGGAAACTTTTTTTTTTTAATTCTTATTTTTTTTGCAATGCAGTATTTCGGTGCTATTTTACTGCCCTCTGGTGGTCATGAGCAGTCAATTAAATACATTATGCTGAAATGATGTTTTTGTGTATTAAGTCTCTCTCTGGGGATGGCCAGTCTTCAAAATAAGCGCTGCATTTTTAATCTTTTACTTACGTAAATGACCAGGGCCTGCTTTGAAAAAGGAGAAACAGCAGCATTCTAGGGGAAAGCACCAAGATGAAGTAACTTTTGCAGACGTTCAGGTCCACGATCAAACTGACCTAGACCAGTGGTGGCGAACCTATGGCACGGGTGCCAGAGGCGGCACTCAGAGCCCTCTCTATGGGCACGTGCACTGTCACCCCAGTCCTAGGCCTTCAGCTGGGTTTTATAAAATCTTTTCGCTTTAGGCCTCCACCGCCATGTGCAAAAAAAAAAAAAGGTTCAATCAGTCAATTTCAACTTCTGGGGGGGGGGGAGATCTTGCAAAGTTGGAATTGATTGATTGAACTTTTTAGTCCCACCCAGTCTGCCGTTACCACCGCAGCCACGCCCACACAATGGGCCATGCCCACACAATTGGCCACACCCAGCCAATGGGCCACACCCACCCGGCACTCGACGATGCATAAGTGGGTTTTGGGTTGCAGTTTGGGCACTCAGTCTCTAAAAGGTTCGCCATCACTGACCTAGACTGATTGCAGACAGACCCCATTACTTTTCGAGTGGGAGACCACAAAGAAATCCCAAGCCTGAATTTTCTAGACTAGTTTGAAAAGTTGAAAAAAATATATCCTGGAAACAGGAAGTGTATCCCAAGTGTGGCCAGTGCATGTAACATAGATGTGTGTGTGGACAAGAACATCAACCTTGCTGTGAAGCAAAATCAAGCTTTTAATAACAAGTGCCACACAAAGTGCACTAACCAAACAGGTGGTAAGACAATAGGGGAACTCAGGCACCACACAGGTTATGTAGAAAGTAAACACAGGGCCGGTCATAAAGGACTCAAATGTCTATACACCAATGCACAGAGTATGAACAGCAAACAGGGTGAACTAGAAATTCAGGTTAATGAGGGCAGATATGATATTGTTGCCATTACGGAAATATGGTGGGATGAAACCCACAAATGGAACACACAGCTAGAGGGATTTAAATTATTTAAAAGAAACAGACCAAATAAAAGAGGAGGTGGAGTTGTTCTCTATATAAGAAATAACTACATCTCTACAGAAATAGAGCACAACAATGATGAAAACTGTCTTGAATGCATTTGGGGGAATGCATTTGGGGGGAAAAATGACATTGCCATAGGTGTATACTATAGGCCACCCAACCAAACAGAGGAAATAGACGAACTTTTTGCTAATCAGCTAACTTAAGGTATGTAGGAACCACATCACAGTAGTAATGGGGGACTTTAACTACCCTGACATCAACTGGGAGACAAACTCTGCACCAAGTGGAAGATCAAACAGATTCCTGACAAACCTAGCAGACAACTTTGTCTCCCAAAAAGTAGAGAAGGGAACTAGGGGATCAGCCATTTTGGATCTAATTCTCACTAACAGAGATGAAATGATAGAAGGTGTTGAAGCCACAGGAACCTTGGGAGGAAGTGATCATGCAATATTGGAATTCAGGAATTCTGGGAGTTGAAGTCCACGAGTCATAAAAAGAGCCAAGGTTGCCTACCCCTGTCCTAGGTAATAGGATAAAAGCAACAACATACGAAACCAGTTTGGTCTAATAGTTAAGGCTCCACGCTAGAAAGTGGGAGACTATGATTCTAGTGCTGCCTTAACCATGAGAGTCAGCTGGGTGACTTTGGGCCAGTCACTTTCTATCAACCCTATCCACCTTGCAGGATTGTTGTTGTGGAGAAAATAACAGGAGGAAAGTGTGTTGGATATGTTTCCCCCCCTTGAGTTATTTGTAAAGATAACGAAGGCGAGATACAAATAAATAATAATGACTCACAAAA
Organism: Protobothrops mucrosquamatus; assembly: GCF_001527695.2. Taxonomy (NCBI): domain Eukaryota; kingdom Metazoa; phylum Chordata; class Lepidosauria; order Squamata; family Viperidae; genus Protobothrops; species Protobothrops mucrosquamatus. The sequence goes on along the minus strand of NW_015390846.1, from coordinate 2,507 downwards.
TAGTCTCTAAAATAGACGTCCTGGTTTGCATAGAAAAAACATTTGTGTGCTTGGGGTAAACAGGCACTGGTGGTGCTTATAAGATATGGGCCAGCTTATTTCAAAATTGGCAACCATTATATTTTTACCATTAATAGGGGAGATTTCACAAGGCACAGATGTGATAAGGATTTATCTATGTACATTTCTATGTACAGTACACTGCTATTTTGTCCTGAGCTATAGGGCCGGTGAAACTGTCAATATTTTATATTTTGCTCGTTTTAAAAAAAAAAATCAGTCAATTTATGAAATGGTAGCTCTCTCTCTCCCCCCCCCTTTTTTTTCTTTCAAATTGCTCCCATGGGGGGAGGGAAATCTACAAGTGGGAAAATGGTGGAGCGACAGGAAGACCCGATAGTGGCTACTGGGGGGAAGATCAAGAAGAAAAAAGGATGGGGGAAAGAAGATCTCTCTTGTGGCTGTATGCCTCTGTGTGTGTGTGTGTGTGTGTGTGTGTGTTTGTACACGCACATGGATTTGCTCGTACAGGAGGATACAAGGAAGCAAGAAAATCTCACATGTCTTCCTGGCAAGGACATTATGAAGAGGGTTGAAAAACTCACTTCTCCCTGTCAATTCTCTCTCAACATAAATGTGCCTCCCTGTTCTCTGCACTGGAATCCAGCAACATTTTTGAAGCTAAGAGGAGAGGACATATCATACCAGCACAAGAGCTGGTATGATATTGACTAGACTAGACTAGACTAGACTAGACTAGAATAGAATAGAATAGAATAGAATAGAATAGAATAGAATAGAACTGGAAGGGACCTTGGAGGTCTTATAGTCCAGCCCCCTGCTCAAGCAGGAGAGCCTATACCATCTCAGACAAGTGGCTATCCAGTCTCTTCTTAAAAACCTCCAGTGATGGAGCGCCCACAATTTCTGAAGGCAAGCTGTTCCACTGGTTAATTGTCCTCACTGTTAGGAAGTTTCTCCTTAATTCCAGGTTGCTTCTCTCTTTGGTCAGTTTCCAACCATTGTTTCTTGTCCTACCCTCTGGTTCTTTGGAGAATAGTTTGACCCTCTCTTCTTTGTGGCAGCCCCTCAAATACTGGAATACTGCTGTCATGTCACCCCTGTTTCTTCTTTTCTTTAGACTAGCCAAACCCAAGTCCTATAGCCATTCTTCATATGTTTTAGTCTCCAGGCCTTTGATCATTTTAGTTGCTCTTCTCTGAACTTTTTCCAAGGTCTCCACATCTCTTTTGTAGTATGGTGACCAAAATTGGCTGCAGCATTCCAGGTGTGGTCTTACTAGGGTTTTATAAAGCGGTATTAATACTTTGCGTGATCTTGATTTTATGCCTCTGTTTAATACAACCCAGGATTGTATTAGCTGTTTTGGCCGCTGCTGCACACTGCAGGCTACTAGTCAAGTGATCGTCCACTAGGACTCCAGGGTCCCTCTCACAGTTGCTGTTTTTGAGCCAGGTCTCACCTAATCTGTACTTAAACCTTTGATTTTTCCTGCCTAAATGTAAAACTTTGCTTTTCTCCACATTGAAACTCATTTTGTTGGATAGGGCCCATTTTTCAAGTTTGTCAAGATCTTTTTGGATCCTGAGTTTGTCTTCTGGGGTGTTGGCTACTCCTGTCAGTTTGGTGTCATCTGCAGATTTGATGAGTTCCCCTTCAATTCCCTCATCTAAGTCCTTGATGAAGATATTGAAGAGTACTGGGCCTAAGACGGAGCTTCGTGGTACCCCACTGCTTACTTCTCTCCATGTGGATGTAGTACCATTGAGGACTACTCACTGAGTACGGTTTGTCAGCTAGCTACAGATCCTTCTGATGGTGGTGTTGTCTAACCCATCTTTTTCCAGCTTATCAAGCAGCAGATTGTGGTCTATTTTGTCAAATGCCTTACTGAAGTCTAAGTATACTATGTCCACAGCGTTTTGCTGGTCTACTAATTTAGTCACTTAATTAGTTTGCTAGCTTCCTTTTCTGGAAGAGTTTGCTAGCTTCCTCTTCTGGTGGAGGTGCCAGCAAGAAGGGTGATTCCCACCCATCCAATGGTTCACAGATGGATGGGCGAAATGCTTCTCATGAGCAAGCAACTCCTATACCGAGAAGGAGTTGAACTAGATGTCTTCAAGACATTTCCCACTCAAGACATTTCCCCCTGTGTGATTCTATGACTATTGGAGGTTGTAAACGGAAAGTGCATCTTTTCAAGGACAGATCTAAGGAAATGAAAGTGATTGGCATTCCCTTTCCCAGCAAGGGCGGGAGGAGTAAAGCAGGGGACAAAAAGCCATTGTAGACTTTCTACAAGTTAAATACAGTAACAGATTGTTAACAGAGGGCTTTGAAGTTTAACTTTGCTGTTGATTTGCCAGTTAACTACTTGCTTTTTACATAGAGTAGCAATAGCAATAGCCCTTAGACCAGGGGTGTCAAACTCAATTTCATTGAGGACCACATCAGCATTGCGGTTGCCTGGGGGGGGGGGCGGGGGG
>NW_015390845.1:51588-52774 GCF_001527695.2 Protobothrops mucrosquamatus | reverse complement strand
TGTACGAATAAAAGGGAGGCACGGAGAGGCTTGAGGGTCTTTGCCTGCCATCTCACCTGAAGAAGCATGTTGCCCGTGTGTTTCCTGATCTAAAGCGAGGCCCGTTGGTTTAGGCCAACGTACATCACCAGTCCATTCCTCTGGAGAGGAATAAGCTCATCCTGCAGGCGCAGGATCCCGGGATTTTGCGATCCCACAGGAGTGGAAGAAATTACAGCTATCATTATTGGGAAGAATTGCAGTGATGAAAATGAATGTTCTCCCCAAGTTTCTTTTCTTGTTCCAGATGATACCTATTTTAAAAAAGGACTCAAATTTGGAAGAATGGCAAAGAGGTATTAATAGGTTCATATGGCAGGGGGAAAAGCCTAGGGTAAAATTTAAAATCTTGCAAGATGCACGGGAAAGAGGGGGACTTAAAGCCCCTAATTTAAAATTATATTATGAAGCAGTGGTATTAACTTGGATTAGTGATTGGATTAATTTAACTAATAGAGATATTTTGATACTTGAGGGTGGGGATTTATATTACGGATGGCATGCTTATTTATTTTTTGATAAGAAGATTGATCGGGCTTTCAAATCTCATATTTTAAGGATTGCACTTTTGAGAGTTTGGAAAAAGTATTTATATAAGCTAAATTTAAAAATTTCAATGTGGGCTATTCCGGAACATGCAATACAAGGAATAATAAGGGGAGCAAAATTACAAGGTATTGTTTATAAAGATTTACTTATGTTAAGAGGACAGGACTGGCAAATTAAATCATTGGAAGAGTTAAGACAGGATAATGTACTCCAGTCCTGGTTGTTACATTTTCAATTGGTTGTGAGATGGCATATAGATCAAAAATTGGGTTTAATGGAATTATAGACCTATATCTTTATTGAATATAGATTATAAGATTTTTTCTAAAGTACTGGCAAATAGATTAATGCAAGTGTTGGGTCAAATGATTCATAGTGATCAATCTGGATTTTTAACTAGAAGATACATGAAGTATAATGTAAGACAGATTATTGATTTATTGGAATATTTGGAAGTGAATAATCAAATTCCGGCTGCTTTTATATTTTTAGATGCTGAAAAAGCATTTGATCAATTGGACTGGGGTTTTTTGTTTCAGGTTATAGATAAAATGAATTTTGGGGAAAAAATTTTTTCTGCTCTTAAGGCTATTTATCA
>NW_015390845.1:45924-48004 GCF_001527695.2 Protobothrops mucrosquamatus | reverse complement strand
GAGCCACTGGGTGATTGCTATGGTAGTGCAAGATCCTATCCGTGTGTGTGGGTTTACGGTACACCATGGTCTTCAGGGTCCCATCAGGTTGGCGATGGACCAGGACATCTAAAAATGCCAACTTTCCCTGATGCTCTTCCTCATCCGTAAACTGTATATCCACACACACGGAATTCAGTGTATTCACAAAATCAGCTTTGTGACTCCTCTTAATGACGACGAAAGTGTCGTCAACGTAGTGTGCCCAGAACTTGGGACGGTATCTGGCCATCGCCACGCGTCCCAATTGTTGCAATACGGCTTCGGCTATGACGCTGGAAATAGGGGAGCCCATGGGAGTGCCCTTAACCTGCTCATACGTATTCCCTTGGAACGTAAAAAAGGTTTTAAGGCATAACCCCAACAGATCCATAAGGTCATCCGGACGGAGGGAATCTTGGGATGACCCAAGTCCTCTATGATGGAGGAGATCTCTGATGGTACTGATGGCAAGATCTTGAGGGATGGAGGTAAAGAGAGAGATGACATCAAAAGATACCATCATTTCGTCTTCCTCCATCCTCAAAGTGCCAATCTTGCAAAGGAACTCCTCAGCAGATCTTACAATGGTGTCACTGCCATCCACCAAGTGGCTTATACGGTGGCTAAGCCATCTGGCCAAACCTGAACTAGGGGTGTTCCTGAAAGATACAATGGGTCGAAGAGGAACACCCTCTTTGTGGATCTTGGGGAGGCCATAAAACCTAGCCATAGCGGTGTCAGAAGGTCTTATTTTTGCGAGGATGCTGTCATCAATCCTCTTACTACGTTTAAGGTTGTTGAGAGTCTTATTAATGCGGTTCCTAAGGGACACCATGGGGTCACCCTTTACCACTCTGTAGGCTGCTGTATCGCTGAGTAACTCCATTGCCTTACGGTTATATTGCGCTCTGTCCATAACGACAGTGGCCCTTCCCTTGTCAGCTGGTGTTATAAGGATGCTATCATCCTTCTTAAGTTGGGCAATAGCCTCAAGTTCCTCTCTAGGTAGAGCCTGGTGACGCCTGTGGTTCACAAGGAGACCCGTTACCTGCTGTCTGATGGTATCCCTAACAACCTCACTCATCCCATTGCGGTGCAAGGAAGGTTCTAACGACGCTATAAAATCTAAAGTACATGCGTCTGATAAATTATGACCCACATCTCGTTTTAGTAGGGTCAGCTGGGTTTCAGTTAGCGTCCTACTGGACAAGTTGTGGACCAGTTTGTCCGGAGGGTTCACACCTATGGGTCTCCGCAATCCCTCTGATCTCTTGAGGAACTTTTCTGTGGCACTAAGACTCACCTTGTGAGCAATCCAGCGGATATGCTGTTCCAGTTCAAACAGATGTTGGTTGGTGAGTATAGTAGCACACCTCTCCTGGTAGTTGCGGATACCCTTTGTTATACTTCCATTCCGTCTGTGGAGGTCATTAATGATGGCACGCAAAGTTCTACGTTGAAATTGCTGAACCGCTCAGTGGCCCTCCAATGAATCTACAACGGGTTTCCTCCTGAGTGATCTGGGAGGGAGATCTTCCTTGATACATCGATGGAGAAAGGCGAGCTTACAATAATTGTCAGTGATACGGCAAGTCAGTTTTTCCCATTTCCTGGCTGTGAGCATAGCTGCTCTCCCATAATGGTTGCAAATAACATAAAAGACAGACGAATGACTCCTGGGAATATCCATGGTACAAAATAAAAATGTGAACACCAGGAGAATATAAGACAATTAAAAGTTTAGTAAAAACCTTAAAAACTTTTAAAAGCATACAATCATAGGGGCCAAGCTTTCGTCGGATCCTTCCGACATCCTCAGGGCACAAAGTCAATCAATGGGAAAAGCAGTTATAAATAAATCGACGCCTGCATCCGGGCCCTAGATCTCGTGACAGGGCCGTGATAACCAATCATTGTAACATTCTCATTAACCCCTTTAACTATCCTTCTATCCTTATTTCTGCTGCCTTTCCGTGTCAAACCACCATGGGGGCGTATCACCTCATTAGGTTTACAATCACTCTCCAGATGTTTCCTCTCATCTAGAATGGAGTGTCTT
>NW_015390845.1:41126-42835 GCF_001527695.2 Protobothrops mucrosquamatus | reverse complement strand
ACAGCAGTCTGGAAGAAACCCTTATATAGCGTTGATCGCCTGCATCCGGCTCCTGCTACGTGTTAATGGACCCAGCTGTTCCTGCCGTGTTACGGGCAAGGTGCCTACTCCAATGTAAGAGGCCCCTTTAAGTGTTTTACGCCTTCTATCGCAGCTATTCTCTACCCCCGCCCTCCAGGTGGGGGGAACCCTTTCTATCCTCCCCGTCCGGAGCGCACAAGTTCCTTTCCTCTGCCTCCCCCTTATCTCACCGCTCAGATGTAATGTTTCTATCCCCCCCACGGGGGTTACCGGAAGGGTAGATGACAACGCCCTCAAGAGAATGCGACCTAAAGACTCGGCCCTCCCTAGGTTCTACGGGCTTCCGAAGATCCATAAGGAGGGCACGCCACTTCGCCCTATTGTCTCCTTTAGAGACACCCCCATGTCAGGGTTGGCGAAGTGGCTGAGCGAACGTATTTCATACTTGGTAGAGGACAACCCCACCACCGTTAGGTCCACAGAGGAGTTTTTAGATAAGATCCGCACTCTCAGGATGGAAGAAGACGATGTGATGGTATCATTCGATGTCACATCGCTCTTTACTTCCAGACCCTGCGAGACAAAATCATGCACCCCAAGGACCAACTCCCCATCGCTGAAAGGTCAGCGGTGGTATACTGAATTAAGTGCATGGACTGCCCACGCAATTATGTGGGGGAGACGTCCAAACGGTTGGGGACCCGCATACACGAACATAAGCTGGCGGTAAAAAGGGGGGAGCAGCGCTCGCAGGTCTGGTCACATATGGCTGAAAGTGGCCACCGCTTTGACTTTGACCAGGTCCAGGTCTTAGCAAAGGACAGCACTAAAGGGGGGCGGCTGTTGAAGGAGGCATGGTTTACGGAGGAGGGATCCATTAACCGTCACATGGAGATGTGCCCGGCGCAGCAGACACTTAGAGCGTGGTGCATGGACTATCCCCTGGGTCATCGGAGGAGGACAAGATATGACGGACATTCCTACTGGGAGCAGGGAGCAAGGGATGCCCCGCACGCTCGGACAGAGGATATTCCCCCCTGCCGGCAGGCTACATCTGCAACGGACCCAAAATCCCCAAGGGAAATCCCTTGGAACGCCGGACGGAGCACGCATATTATGATGATGCGGTCCCGCTGGAATAAGGAACAAGATCCCCTGGGAAAGAATGACGAGTGCCTGAGGCTTGGTGCGCGGCAACGGCAACCTCCTCCCCCCTCCCCCCTCCCTTCAGGAGCAGTATTGGCTCGCTCCACGAGTCAGCACCCGTCCCGACAAACCCCCTCGGCTGATGGAGGGGGCGGAGTGACCCGTGTCCACCGGGGAAGGGAACGAGATCTTCAACAGAAGGAATGCAATAATGTTCAGGGAGGTGGGGAATGGAGGATTACAGATGAGCAGGAGGTCCCTGGGGTAGGGAAGGGGGGGGGGTGGATTGCCAGAAAGGTAGGAGGTGGAGGGAGTCGGGATCGGAGGCAGACTGTCGGGACTGCCGTGGCCGCCGTAAGGCCGGACCAGGCAGATACCGACAGAGGGGTGAGAACATCGAGGCACGGGGGTCAGGTTGTTTGGATGCTATGCAAATACGGCCCGTTGAAAGAGGGGATCAGGAGGAGGGAGAGAGAGAGAGGCGAATGGATGGGGAGGGAGGGAGGAGGGGAGGAGAGAGAGGGGGAGAGAGAGAGAGGGGG
>NW_015390845.1:35351-38344 GCF_001527695.2 Protobothrops mucrosquamatus | reverse complement strand
TATCTTGCTGAAATGGTAAAGATTTTGGGTATTTGAAGAACTAATTAAATGAATAATTTTTATTAACACGGAGGAGATGGATTGTTTAAGTTTAGAGTTTGGAGTTAGAGATATTAATATTTGTTTACTTGTATTTGAATACTAGCCTAGGTTTGGTTTGGGAAGTCCGGGGGGTGGGGGGATGGGATAAATCATTGTGTAATACCTGTGATGTATTTCTTTTTTCTTTTATGATAAAAACAATAAAATTTTATATTGAAAAAAAAAAAAGGGAGAACTGGAATAGCCATTTCGAACTTTTTAGTTCTTTTCAACCAGACATACCCTTCTGAGATTCGAACCTGGGCTGTCTGCATGTTAGGCAGCTGTATTAACCTCTAGGCCACAGGCTCTTTCTCACTTTGTCAGCTATGAGACAGGGGAGAATTATGTTGAGTTTGGTGCACCCTGTCGGCCCAAATATGGGTTAATACATCTGCCTAACATGCAGACAGCCCAGGTTCGAATCTCAGAAGGGTATGTCTGGTTGAAAAGAACTAAAAAGTTCGAGATGGCTATTCCAGTTCTCCCTTAATTCTTTGTTAGCAATCCAAATTTGTCGCAGTTGCGACTGCTGCCTGTGGATAGCTCTAGTTTGAGCTGATACAGGCAAAAGATTCCTTTCTCCCATATTTGGGCCGACAGGGTGCACCAAACTCAAGATAATTCTTCTCCCCTGTCTCATAGCTGACAAAGTGAGAAAGAGCCTGTGGCCTAGAGGTTAATACAGCTGCCTAACATGCAGACAGCCCAGGTTCGAATCTCAGAAGGGTATGTCTGGTTGAAAAGAACTAAAAAGTTCGAAATGGCTATTCCAGTTCTCCCTTAATTCTTTGTTAGCAATCCAAATTTTGACATATATATATATATATATTACCTTGAGTGCTTTTTTTGATGCACCCTGTCGACCCAAATATGGGAGAAAGAAATCTCTAGATGTACCTATCAGTCAGTTAATTGCAAATCAAATTTACTTATAACTCTAAATCAATTATACACCATTCACCTTTTCTTTTCCTTCTTGCTTGGCACACAGTCCCTCTAAGACTCCATTTTCCTTCTCCAGTCCTGTACCATCAACCGCCTATCCACTCCTTTCACTCTCACCACTGCTTCCCGTCCTCTCACCGTCTCCTTTACTTTCCCCGATCTTCTGTTGCCTTCCGCTCCTTCCTCGTCTCTACATCCCGATCCATCTCTGCCTTTCTCCACCTTTCTCCACCATCTCCACTTTCTCCAATCTTCTGCTACGTGCTGCTCCTTCTCCATTTTCCTGCTTCTCTCGCTGCTCTCCTAGACCACCAGTTTCTCTCCGACTTCCACTGTCTATCGCCCATCGTACCGATCTTCTCCCAGCTGCTTTCTTCCCCGTGTGTTAATCCTCTCCTCTTAAACCATTTGCCACAAAGTTCTTTGTCTCCCTCCTGTTAATCCTTTAGTTATTTTAATTTGCTGACTCACAGCTCTTCCCGCTGGGTCGCTGCTTGCTTTGAGGATTCCCTCGCAAATTGAGCTTCCTTCTCACACCAAAACTCACGGACATGTAAATCTTTTTAGGCTCTTCTCTTCTATTGCTATTTTGGGATATTTTACTCACTTCAAATGACACAGTCTGTTAAATAGATCCTTGCTTCTGCATCATCTGTGACCTGTCATGGCCTCGAGTCTGCCATCTCGCAATAGCCGGGTTTAAGGGGTTTCCTTTTGTTGTAGCGGGTGATCGCCTTTCACCTCGCTACCCCCAAGGCTTCCCCCTTTATCTCGTGTGGCTCTCCAGGCTCTCTGCACCCCCGAAGGGCCCTCAATCGTGAAAGAATCAGAGTTGGAGGACAGAGACTGTCTTTTTTCCTCTACAACGCCTCAACATCGCCACCGGAAGTCGAAACCAGGTATCCTTAATGAGCCAACTTGACCATAATTACCAAGTATATCCTGACAAAACTTAAGTTGGGCAGAGGGCTAAGAATTGGGAATTTCCAGCCTTGTCCAAGATGAGGAAGTTGTTAGATGATTTCCTGGTCAAAAAACAGCCATTTCCCCTTCTTAGGAAAACCCAAGCCGAAAAATAAAAAGCACACCAAAGGAAAAAAAATCTCTCCTGCTTCAGCTAGTTAATAGCTCCAGGCAGGCAGCCAAGAACCACTTAACAGGCAGACACAAAGTTGTGATAAGCAGGCATGCTGGCAGCAAGTCTCATAAAAACAATAGGGATTGACAGGATTAGACAAAAACACACACAGAAACCCATCAGAGATCCATCTCCTTCCCCTGGGGATAGGATTAACCTTTTCCTCCCAGGAAAAGGCCAGGCTAGAAAATTATAAAAACAAAAGCCCCATCAAATCCGGTGGGACGGCGCGCCGATGGCGGCTCTTTTGGAGCCGTCCGCTTGGGAAGGCGTCAGAGCCAGCCTGAACAGCGGATATCAGCTGTTCAGCGGCTTGGAACCTTGCGCCCCGGGCGAAGGGGTCGAGGTGAGTACTCCTGGATAGGAGTAGAGCCCCAAAAGCTCTCCCTTAACTTAGGGAGAGCGAAAATTGGGTGCTCCTCCGGAGTCCGGGAACCTCCGTCTCCCAAATGCCTTTGCTCCCTTTTTTTGGGGAGCGAAGCGAGTCGTTGCCTCCACCTCCGCGAATTATAGAGACTTGTGAGTAATAATAAGCGGACGGAATTGCCCGGGGATACTGGACTTTGAGCAATCTAAGACTTTAACTCAATTTATTTACATATTCCCTATTGAACTGGGGGGGGGGGGAAGAGAAAAAAGATGGCTGCGGTTTGCCTTTCTTCAAAGTGAGAGTGATTTCTTTTTTCTTTTTTTCTTTTTTAACTTTTACTTTCCGGTGGAGCTGAATGAAGAGGGAAATTGTTACCCCTTGTAACATTGATATGGAAAGTTTTAGTGATTTCTTTTTCTTTTTCTTTTTTTAATGAAAGAACTTTGGATTTGATTT
>NW_015390845.1:20259-33629 GCF_001527695.2 Protobothrops mucrosquamatus | reverse complement strand
AGGTGGAGAGGAGGGAAGGAGGTAGAAGGAAGGAGGGAAGTAGGTTGAAGAGAGGGAATGTGTTCCTGTGAGGCTACTGAGCATCTTAGAATGGGAGGTTTTTTTAGTTTGTTTTTTTTATTAATTGTATTATTGACTTATGCCATAATTGTATGTTTGTTTATTTCGGGGGAAAAAAAAATCAATAAAGTTTGTTTATTAAAAAAAAAAAAAAAAGCCCCATCAAATCCCATCAAGTACCACCGGGTTTCAATAGCTCAGAAAAGGTATAAAAATTGCATTACTTGCCCATCTGGTCAGCTAGCTAGCCTGGAACCTTATTGCTGTGTCACTCTGCTTTTTGGCTTCTGAAATAAAGGTTCCACTTTTTGGCAGCTTGCTTTGCTTTGTGTCCATTTCTTTCAGCACTGACGGCTCTGTCCCAGCTGGAAAATGAACTGGAGAACTTTCTTTCCACAATTAATTGGCCAAGTATCTCAGCTGCTATGGATATTTATTTTGGATAAATATTTTTATTTAGCTTTTTTATTGTTTTTATTGTTTTAGAATGTTTTTATTGATTTTATTGTAGTATATTTTTAATTGTAAGCCTCCCAGAGTCTTTGATTGAGATGGGCAGCTATAGAAAATGAATGAATGAATGAATGAATGAATGAATGAATGAATGAATCAATGAATCAATCAATCAATGAATCAATCAATGAATCAATAAATCAATCAATCAATCAATCAATCAATCAATTAATCAATTAATCAAGGGCATTGTGGCTTCTCACTGCATAGTAGGGTTGTTTTTTTTAGTAAATCACACTAGAGGTATCGTTTGTAGGATTCTGGCAGCTTCCTAGCTTGCCCAGAGATGCCAAGTCTGGTGTTTTGATCATTTCTCAATGTAGTAGGTCAGAGGTCCCCAACTTTTTGGGCACCAGGGACTGGTTCGGTGGAGAGAGGTTTTTCCGCGGACCGGAGGGGGCGTGGTTTTGTGTGCTGCCTGCATCCCATGGATGGGGCTTTGCTTGTTTGTGTGGACCAGTTGCTGCCATGCCGTGGCCTGGTACTGGTCCATGGACCGGGGGTTGGGGACCCCTGTAGTAGGTCACTTCAGCTGAGTACACAAATTTACAGTATATTTAATATTGCCCTATATGTAACCTGCTGTCACTTGGATGATCGGATATAACATCTTCCAAGGAACCATGCTAGTCTAAGAAAAGTTCAGATGTTTGCTTGTATATATGAAGATCTTCCTGCTTTTGCTTTATCTCAGGAGTAGTTAACCTCTGGACCACACATAATTCCCAGCACCCTATGGGTAGTCCTCAAAGGAACTGCCAAAATTTGGATGAAAAATAGACAGATTCCAGCAATGTTAAGGTAAAAGGACAAAAAAACCTACAGTATGGGTGTAAGTAGAAATATAATATTTCTGGATAGTGAAATGATTTGGTCCTTCTCTCAACACCCGCCCACCCCCATCTCTAAAACTGGCCAAAATGGGGAAAGGTTTTTCAGCCTCTCTCCTTTTGGTGGTGTCACGGCATCCTCCCATTTAAAATAGTGTCATTCTCAGAAAAAGGTTGCTCATTTATGTTTCAGTTCATAAATAAATACTTGATAAATACACAGTGCCAATCCAGTGCTTGCATAATACTCCATTCCTACATGAAATTAAATGAATGTATTATTAAATTCATTACTTTTCCTACAGTTTTTGGGAGGAGGAGGAGTAGCAGAAGAAATAACTGAACCTTTAAAAACTAGTATGTTCTATGATACTTCTAAGAACATCTGACTTTGTGATTATATTTAGTTTTAATATTTCATTATATTTGTGTTACTTACATGACCCAGAGAGAGACAGTTTGAGGTAATGGTTAAGACATTAGGATAGAAACTGGGAGACTGTGAGCTCTAGTCTTGACTTAGCCATGACATCAGCTGGGTGACTTTGGGCCAGTCACTCTCTATCAGGCCTAGGAAGAATGGCAAACTACTCCTGAAAATTTTGCCAAGAAAACTACAGTGACTAGTCCAGGCAGTTGGCAGGAGTGAACAATAACTTGAAGGCAAAAAGGTGCCATAGAAACTGAAAGTCCCTCTAGTTTCCTCTTCTCCCTTTTGGGAGATAAAGTTCTCAGCTTGGCACTGTAGGAGATGACCAGGTTGAACCCGAGGGAGGGAACAAACGCATCATCAGTCATGAGTCCCTGCACGCCCACAAGAGATCTAAGTCCAGCCCACCTTGAATGCCTTTCTTAACTCCCGCTAATTTCCCTTAACTGTTAGTAGCTCAGATTCTTGTAGAGAGCTTAAGCTTGCAATAAATCTTTTTTAAAATATATTTTATTAATTTTTTACAATAACATTCTTTAGTGCTTAGTAAACAGCGTGTTGTCTGGGTTCATATGTTTAAAAAACAATCAATAATAATTAATTTCTATAATTCTATAATCAATATGTTAATTAGTGATATATTCCTTTGATCTTCTCTTCATCCAATGGTATTCTTTTATCAACATTTAGCAAATATCATTCTTAAAATTCAATACATATAAAGTTAAATATAAACCTTTTTCTTGTATTTATACAAATAACAGTAACATCAGCAGATAGCATTTTTTATCAGTTTATATTTCAGTTGTATTTATAGTAATCATCTTATTAAATCACTATATGTCCTGTTTTCAAAATTCTTATTTAAACTTAATTTCCCCTTTGTATTCAAACCATTCTTATCAGTCATAGTTTTCTCAAAGTTAGTAACCTTTAAATATCCAACCTTTTTATTCATATACACCATCCCAATATTTTCACATTTCATATATAATAAAAATTGTATGTACTTGTATGTCTTATCTCTCTTACTATGAGACCCCTTTATATCCATAATTTATCTATTCTTTTAAACATATTCAAACAAGTGTTTAATCATATAGTACTCCCTCAGGTAGATCACATCAAATCTCTCAAATCTGATTCTAGCCTTCTTCTTTTGCCAAGTAGTTTTCCAAATTAGTGTATTCAACTTGCCCAGGAGTTTTTCCTGTATTTTTGTGAATGCTGTTGGGAATAGAAAAAACAAGTTAGGTAAGACATGTATTTTTTGTCTTCCAAACTTTAATGATTGTCCTGGTTGCTCTATAGTCCATTTTGTTAGATTTTCTTTCCAATCTTCAAGTTGATTTTGAGGTCCTGAAATATAGAATATCTTTTCCATTTCCATTTTTATGGTAAAACCTTGCAAGTTTTCTTTTGTTTGTATTAGTTTGTAGTTCTCTTCATCTATAGTTTCCCTTTTTGGGTTGCTGACCTCTGATTTATATTTTGTTATCTGGTCTGTTTGTTCATTCTTTTTCATCATTTTCTGAGAATTTTTTACTTGTAAGTTTAAGTTGGAAATTTGCTCGTTTATACCATCAAAGTTGTTTTTAATCTCATCATGATTTGAAATTATTGTCATTTGAATCTGTCACAGCATTGCATACATTTCCTCCTGGAAAGTATTTGCCTTGTCTTGAATTATTGCTCCTGCAGATCTCTGATGTTCCAGGCTGGGGCCTTCAAAAGAGGATATTAGATGTAGTTTCCTGCCACTTTTTAATAGGTGTGCAGCATCCATTTTATCTCCCTCTTCCAGATGTTCTTTCACTGGTACCATAGTCTCTGTGTTTTGCCTTTTAAACTAGCCAATCTTAAAGTCCAAACAACCACATTTTATATAGTTCTTATCTTTTTATATATGTTTTTTTAATAATCCAATGTGTTTCCAATTATCAAAGCACCACTGAAGGCAAATGTAAGGACCTGCCTCAATCCTTCTTCCCAAGAAAGCAGAACTCCTGGAACAGCTTCATTCCAAAAGGAACTTTTATTAGTAGAAGTTGACAGCAGGCATAGAAGGCAGGATCTGAGGGTTTCCTTCGCGAATCAATAGGTTAAAAGAGCAACTGGCAAACCCCACCCCAATAGTCCATCCGGTCAGTTCAAATGGCCCAATCTCCAGGTGTGAACCTGCCGTGGGAACGGGGTTGGTAAGACACCGTTCCCAAGGTTGTTAGGCTGTTAGGTCTTTGCGCCTGTTCTTCCACAGCTAGAGATAAGGCAGATGGCTGGAGACACATTCCATTCTCACCCCAGGCTGGCAGTAAGGGAAATAGATCAAAGAGCAGTCAGATAGAGGAAAGCGAAGAGGATACATTGTAGTGGCTATAGCAAAATGGAGAAGATACATTATAGTGCCCATCGCTCCCCCCCTCCCCCCAGGAGTATGACAGAACCTGCAGGAAGAAAGAATAAAGAAACACACCCCACCGAATAACTGGGTTCTGAAATGCCGACCCCTTAAAAAAATGAGAGATCCACCTGTAGAGGGAACAAAAGAGGGAGAGAAAACATATGTGAGTTAGTCCAGTTTGTCAGGGTATTTAGCATGAAATTTCTTAAGTAATCTCGGAGCTCTAACATGTCGTTTATGGACCCACTCATTTTGGGAAGGAGGTAGGTCCTTCCAAGCTATTAGGTATTGTGTGGAACCATGATATTTTCTAGAGTCTAGGATTTCTTTGACCTCAAAGTGCTGTTCTCCTTCCACCATGATCGGAGGAGGAGGAGGGGTTGCAGCTGGCCTTAAGGGTGAGTTTAATTCTCTTTTCAATAGGCTGCAGTGAAATACCAGGTGAACCTGTCTTAGCGTTTTGGGGGGTTCCAATTCTACCATCACCGGATTTATTATCCGTTTAATGGGAAAAGGACCCACAAATTTTGGCCCCAACTTTTTTGATGGTTGTAAAGATTTTAAATATTTAGTGGACAGGTATACTTTCTCTCCTACTTGGAATAGCTTGGGTTCTATTTGTTCTTTACCTGCCTGAATCTTGTATGCCTCTCTAGCCTCATCTAAGGCTTTTCTTACAACTGGCCAGGTATTCTGGAGTTGTGCTATCCATTCTTTCAGAGACGGAATGGTGGGTTTGTTAGTTGGTAGTTCAGGCATCGGGTAGAAGCTTTGTCCTGTTGCGACTTGGAACAGCGTATACCCGGTGCTGGAGTGAACAGCATTGTTTTACGCAACTTCTGCAAAGGGGAGCAGATCGGTTCAGTTGTCTTGCTGGTAATTTATAAAACACCTCAAATATTGTTCCAGTACTGAGTTCGAACGTTCTGACCCACCATTCGCTTGCGGATGATGACTAGATGACAACCCCTGAGTGGTCCCCAAAAGGTCCAGGAAAGCCTTCCAAAACTCAGATGTGAACTGCACCCCCCTATCTGATATGATTCGTTGTGGGGCTCCATGCAGTCAGTATATGTGTTGCACAAACAGCTTTGCTAGTGTCTTTGCTGTGGGGATTTTCTGACATGGGATGAAATGCACCTGCTTTGAGAATAGGTCTGTCACCACCCAAATGACAGTGTTTCCTCCACTCTCTGGTAATTCCACAATAAAGTCCATAGAAATATCCCTCCAAGGTGCCAACAGGGTTGCCACTGTCTGTAATAACCCTGGGGTCTTTCCTTGCCTTTGTTTGGCTGCTGTGCAGACAGGACAACTAGCCACATAGCTTTCAACGTCCTTTTTTTATTGAAGGCCACCAAAACTGCCACTTCACCAGGTGAAGGGTTTTCACAAATCCAAAGTGCCCAGCTACTTTGGAATCATGACAGAGGTGCATGAAAGTTAGTCGCTGGTTTTTGGGAACGTAGAGCTTTCCTCCCACCCACGGCAATCTGTCATTCATTGTGCACAGGTTCTTATGGTTTAAAAACCATTCATCCTTTTCTAAGGCTTGTCTGAACTCCACCCCTGCCAAGCTCACTAGCGGCTTGGGATTTTTTGTTTGCACTCGCATAGTGACCGGCACTACTAATTGTCTCAATGGCATAAGTGGGTCTGTTATCTCAGTCTTTGTACTATTGTATTGTGGTAGTTGTGACAGGGCATCTGCTAGGAAGTTCTTTCCCCCCGGTAAGTGTTTAATGGTGAAATTGAAATGATGGACGTGGTAGGACCACCTCGCATGTCTGGGGGACAATTTCCTGGGTGGTTTTTTTTGTTTTTTTTTAAACAAATTTTTATTGGTTTTCAAATTTTACATTGAGTATTCAGAAAGCAGCGTGGTGACTGGGTAATCAGTGGTTCAATAACAAAATCTTTAGTACATATTTCAGGTTACATTATCAGAAATTACTTCTCTATTTCCCTTAACATTTGTTATATCAAATTTAGGCTAATAGATTCTTAATTATAACAAAGTTAATTAAAACCTTTATCAATATATTTTTTGCTTGTACATATCCATATCCTGTTTTTAAGTTTTACCTAATTTTTAAGTTTTTATTACAATATTCCAATTTAACCTTTAATATCCATAGTGTTTAAATTTCGGGTAATCCAAATTTCCTTTATTTCACTACATAGAAGTTATCATATCTATAACATACATATTACTTACTTGAATATATTCTTATCTTATTTCATAAACATTTTCTATTTCTCATCCTAATACATCATCACTTGCTGATACAGTGTCCTATATTGTCTCAAGTCCATCATCTATATTATTTGGGCTAAACAATGGTTCTAAGCTAATTCCTAATTGTTAATTTTCATTTCCCTTATAATTCTAAATCCTAAATATTAAGCCAGTTAATCCCTTATTTTTTATCATTTAACAAGAATATTTAAGTCCAATAATCATATTTCCCTTCATCTAAAAATCTCCCTTTAGCCCATTAGTTGAGACTTTAGGATTCGCTATCATAAATCAAAAAATCCTATTTTTTTTTAAATCTAACTCTGGCTTTCTTTTTGTGCCAACCAGGCTTCCTGGGTGTTTTTAAAGCCTCTAAGTTCTTATGGTCAATCCATACTTGGAAAGGGATTTTGTTCCCTTCCAGGAAAAACCGCCAGGTCAGGAGAGCCCAACGAATGACATAAGCTTCCTTCTCCCACACTGCCCATCTCTGTTCAGTTTCTGTGAGTTTTCTCGATGTGTACGCACAAAGCTGTAACTTCCCTTCGTTATTCTCCTGCAGCAATACCGCGCCCACTGCCACATCACTGGCATCTGCCTGAATGATGAAAGGCTCTTCGGTGTCTGGGTGTTTCAAAACTGGCTCTGCCGAGAATAGTCTTTTTAGTTTCTCAAAAGTGGCTTGGCACTCCATAGTCCATTTCAGTGGCTGGCTGGGCTTCGGTGTCCCTTCCCCCTTGGTTTTTAACAGATTCGTGATGGGTAATGCAATTTGGGCAAAAGAGGGGATGAATTGATGATAAAAGTTAGCGAACCCAAGAAAACTTTGTCATTGTTTCTGGGTGCAGGGCGGAGCCCATTCCAACACCACTCGGACTTTCTCAGGATCCATTTCTATACCATTTGGGGATATATCACAGTCTGGTTTGGAAGCATCACTGCTTCAGACAGGAAGGCGGTGCAGAGAGTGGTGAGGATGGCCGAAAAGATCATTGGCAGTTCCCTCCCTCCCATCCAGGACATAGCACAGAAGTGTTGCTTGAGCAGGGTCCGTAAGATTATCTGGGACACTACACATCCTCTTCATGACCTGTTTTCCCTGTTACCTTCTGGGAGAAGGCTTTGTGGTATCCAAAGCAGAACATCCAGATTCAGCCATAGTTTCATTCCATACAGCATTAACCTTGTGAACTCTCAAGCTTCCTCCTTCCATTATATATTCAAGATGGACAATATTTAATATTTATTTGTTATGTATATGTAGGGGTGTGGGTCTGTACATATGTTGTATATAGTATGTTTAGGTGTGTGTCATGTATGTGTTTCAATTTGAGAGCGGGCAACTAAATTTCATTTTTGATGTGTGTCGTTGTGCCCACAGTAAAAAAATGACAATAAAGGTTATCTTATCTTTTCCTTGTGGAATTTGCATTTGGACAATTTAGCATACAAGCGGGCAGCTCGTAACTTATTTAGCACCACTCTGACCAGTTTGACATGCTCTTCCTTGGTCTCTGTGAATATTAGGATATCGTCCAAGTAGACAAGCACTCCCTTATAGAGGTGCTCCTGGAGAACTTCATTTATCAGTTGCATGAATATGGTGGGTGCCCCTTGCAACCCGAATGGAAGCACCCTAAACTGGAAACATCCCAGGGGGCAATTGAATGCCGTTTTCCACTCATCTCCTTCCTTAATTCTGACCCAGTAGTACACCGCCCATACGTCCAGTTTTGAAAAGATTTTCCCCTTAGCCAAATGTGCTAACATGTCCTTCATTAAGGGGAGTGGGTAGAGATTACACTCACTCACTGTGTTCAGAGATCTATAAGCTATTCAGAGGTGAAGAGACTCGTCTTTTTTCTCACAGAACAGTACGGGGGCTACTGTTTTGGGCTTCACTGGTTGTATAAAGCCCCTTGCCAAATTCTTGTCTATGAATTTCTGTAATTCCTCCAACTCCCGAGGGGTCATAGAATACATTTTCGGCTTAGGTAGTTTTGCCCCTGGTAAAATCTCAATGGCACAGTCTGTGGGTTGGTGGGGGGGGGGTAGTTCGTCAGACCTCTCTTTGCTGAACACTTCAGCTAGATCCTGATATTCCTCAGGTATGCCTTCCAGCCCCCCGTCAGTTGCCACGGCTATGCCTTCCGGACCTCTATCCCCCATTTGGGCTCGTATCATTCCCTTTGCGCTGTATTTCCCTTTTGGGAATCTCAGTTCTCCCATCCTCCAGTCCTCTCTTGGGTTCCATTTTGTTAGCCACGCCATCCCTAAAATAAGTGGGCACTCCATTACAGGGGTCACTACGAACGTTAGAGTTTCTACGTGATCCCCTATGGTGAGTTGGATAGGTTGGGTGGCGAGGGTGGCTGGGACTCCCCCTGTGATGGACCCATATAACTGGCCAAACAAAATCGGCTTCCTCAGCCTCCTCACCGGGATTCCTAAATTCCCCACCAGGGTTGGGCTTATGAGGCAGTGGGTGCAGCCTGAGTCTATCAAGGCTGTTAATGAGACCTTTTCCGGCATCCCTGGGCTAAACAGTTCTATGGTTCTGGTGAGGGGCATGATGGGTCCACTTACCAGGAGTTCATCCTTCGAACTGCTGTCAGAGGATTCGGGTGGTTTTCCTGTTGGAGTTGGAATTCCTCCTCCCTTAATGGACGGGGTTTGGACCTCAACAACCTCCACACTCTTCATGGCCATTTCCTTCGGTCTCTGCAGTATTTTCCTGGGTTTTCCCCCTCCAGCTCGGTCAGGCTTCCGCATGGGGGGTCTTTGAGTGGCACTCGGCTACACGGTGTCCCTCCTTCTTGCACTTGAAACATGCTGACGGCCTCGGCATTGCGGTGGGTGGCTTCGCTGGCTCCCGAGCCCCCTCCAAGGGGGACCATCCCCAAGACCATCCCAGGTGTCACTGTCTGCGGGCTCGATCGATCTCAGCTTCCTCAGCCAAGATGTACCAATCGTGGAGTCGATCAGGATCCCTCTGGGGAATGCAGGCATAGTACAAATCATCATTCAGTCCATCTTTAAAATGGCCCACTAAAACTTCCTCCGGCCAGTTAAGCCAGCTGGCAAGGGCTCGGAATTCTTCTGTCTATTCAGCCACAGGGTGACAGCTGTCTCACCGCTTTTATGCATTCTCCGGCCTTCTGATCAGCTAATGGATCCTTGAACCTCCTCCTTAGGGCCACCATGAAGTGATTGAAGTTCCGCAGCTCCGGAGCATCGGCGTCATGTGGGGTCACCATCCACTCAGCAGCGGCTCCTTCCAGGGCCATGGTTACGATTCTCACCCACCCATGATCACTGGGGATGTCTTGGCCATATTTTTCCATGTACCTCAGAACGGGAGCCAGGAAGAAACCCAATTTCTGAAGCTTCCCATTGTACTTTACCCCCAGGTGTGGGAACTTCCATCTGGACTGGTGGTCTCTCCTCCTTCTGGCCCGGTGCCCATCCCTGCTGTCTGGCAGCTGCTGCAGTCTCCAAGGTGCTGGAGGAAGGTCCTGGGTTCATGACCTCACCCTCCGTGCACTCTTCTTCTGCTGTGCCCGTGGTTATCAAGCCCTGGCATGGATCTGCTTTCTCCTCCTTTAGGGAGTCGAAAGCGAACCTCAGCATGTCAATGGCTTGTTCTAGGAACCAGCTAGAATGGGCTGTCTCTTGTCTTCATCATCGCTGAGATGGAGCGACCTCTCCATCTCCCGCTTCCAACCTGGCTGGTGACTACCCCGTTTGAGGGTCACTTTTCTGGCTTTCTGGTCCCAGTCTTTCTTCTTTCCAATGCCCATTGACCACCTTGGCTTATTCCAGTGATCGATGGCCACAGCTTCATCAGAGGAGCTGGAGGAGTGTGAGCTGCCACTGCTTAGGCCAACCTAGGGGGAAGGGAACTAGGGGATTAGCCATTTTGGATCTAATTCTCACTAACAGAGATGAAATGATAGAAGGTGTTGAAGCCATAGGAACCCTGGGAGGAAGTGATCATGCAATATTGGAATTCAACATTGTGGAAGCACAAGCAATAGAACATAGTCAAACTAGAGTCTTGGACTTCAAGAGAGCTAATTTCAATAAACTTAGAGAGGGCTTGGGAAGGATTCCATGGATGAGAATCCTCAAGGGGAAAACAACACAAGAAGCTTGGGAAATTTTAAAAAATGAGATAATAAAAGCCCAGTCTAGCACAATACCAACAAAGAGGAAAAATAACAGCTCTCAAAAGAAACCAGCATGGCTACATAAAGAACTCTCTGACAAATTGAAAGATAAAAAGGACAAGTATAGAAAGTGGAAAGAGGGGCACATAACTAAGTCAGAATATCAGCAAATAGCCCGAGCCTGCAAAGATGAAGTGAGGAAAGCCAAGGCTCAAAATAAACTAAGGCTTGTGACCAAAGTCAAAAATAACAAAAAAAGCTTCTTTCAACATGTAAAAAACAAGAAAAAAGTGAAGGAAACGATTGGTCCATTAGTGGGTGAAAGTGGCAAGAAGGTGACAAGCAACAGGGAGAAAGCAGAACTATTTAACTCGTTTTTTGCATCTGTCTTTACACAAAGGGAAAAAACAGACCAACCTATCAAAAATAGTGCCATAAAAACAGAATAGAAACACAAGTTAAGATAGGCAAGAAAATGGTAAGTGAGCACCTGTCCAGCCTAGACGAGTTCAAATCGCCAGGACCAGATGGATTACAGCCCAAGGTTCTCAAGGAACTGGCAGATGTGATCTCAGAACCACTGAACTATATTTTTCAAAGATCCTGGAGCACTGGGGAACTACCAGAGGACTGGAAAAGAGCTGATGTAGTTCCCATCTTCAAAAAAAGGAAAAAAAAATGGACCCAGGAAATTACAGACCTATCAGCCTGACCTCAATACCTGGGAAGATCCTGGAAAAGATAATCAAACAATGAATCAGCGAACACCTAGAGGCAAACAAAGTCATTACTAAAAGCCAACATGGGTTCGTCAAAAATAGATCATGCCAGACAAATCTTATTGCATTCTTTGACCAAGTGACAAAATTAGTAGATCAGAGGAATGCTGTGGATATAATTTACTTGGGCTTCAGTAAGGCATTTGATAAAGTAGATCACAACCTACTACTTGACAAGATAGAAAAATGTGGGGTAGACAGCATCACCACCAGATGGATCCATAGCTGGCTGACCGGCCGTACTCAGCGTGTGGTCCTCAATGGAACCACATCTACATGGAGGGAAGTGTGTAGTGGGGTGCCCCAGGGCTCTGTTCTGGGCCCAGTGCTCTTCAACATCTTCATCAACCATTTGGACAAGGGGATAGATGGGGAACTCATCAAATTTGCAGATGACACCAAGCTGGCAGGAATAGCTAACACTCCAGGGCACTATCTAACAAAATGAAATTCAATGGTGAAAAAAGCAAGGTTCTACATTTAGGCAAGAAAAACCAAATGTACAGGTATAGTATAGGGGGTACCTTGCTCAATAGTAGTAACTGTGAGAGGGACCTCGGAGTCCTAGTGGACAATTACCTAAATATGAGCCAGCAGTGTGCTGCAGCTGCCAAAAAGGCCAACACAGTGCTAGGCTGCATTAACAGAGGGATAGAATCAAGATCACGTGAAGTGTTAATACCATTTTACAATGCCTTGATAAGGCCACACTTGGAATACTGCATCCAGTTTTGGTCACCGTGATGTAAAAAAGATGTTGAGACTCTAGAAAGAGTACAGAGAAGAGCAACAAAGATGATTAGGGGACTGGAGGCTAAAGCATATAAGGAACAGCTCCTGGAATTGGGTATGTCTAGTTTAATGAAGAGAAGGACGAGGGGGGACATGATAGCAGTGTTCCAATATCTCAGGGGCTGCCACAAAGAAGAGGGTGTCAAGCTATTTTCCAAAGCGCCTGAAGGCAGGACAAGAAGCAACGGGTGGAAACTAATCAAGGAGAGAAGCAACCTAGAACTAAGGAGAAACTTCCTGACAGTTAGAACAATTAACCAGTGGAACAACCTGCCTCCAGAAGCGGTGAATGCTCCAACACTGGAAGTTTTTAAGAAGAGACTGAATAGCCATTTGTCCGAAATGGTATAGGGTTTCCAGCCTGAGCAGGGGGTTGGACTAGATGACCTCCAAGGTCCCTTCCAACTTTACTATTATTATTATTATTATTATTATTATTATTATTATTATTATTATTATTATTATTATTATTATTATTATTATTATTATTATTACTATTATTATTATCCCCGACTAGGTTGCCCTCCTCCTTTTCCACACCATGGTTCAACATCGTTTGCATGGTCCCGACGGTAAGGGTCTTCCTTCCGGACTGACTAAAAATTGCAGATCCTGCCTAATGTAAGACCTGCCTCAATCCCTCTTCCCAAGAAAGCAGAACTCCTGGAACAGCTTCATTCCCCTGGCAGGGCGAAATCAGCTGTGAGGTGTGGAGCCCCGCGATCCATCAGCCGCGTCGCTACAGAGTGGAAATGGAAGTCAGCTTGCAATAAATCTTTATACTCATTTGAACTGCCTGAATCTCCTGATTTCCCCGGTGCTTGACATTAATGCGAGCTACTCACCTTCACCAAAAATTTTCACAGGCTCCAGAATACCCTAGCCATGACCTCAGATCCCGGAGCTGCAGCAATAGCAAACAAGCCAGACCTCCGCTCTATCAGCAGATGCCAAAACAGCTGTCAGACCGTCCTGGCTTGGTTTCCCAAACAAAACGCCAGCAGACAGGAACGGTAAACCAACAACAATTTTATTCAAAGTTGTAGTAAAGTTAGCTCTGGGAGTTGCTTTCTCGCAGCGTGCTTTGTATCCCATCAGGCCCCGCCCATCCCAGGCCCGCCCAATACCACCCCCATAGTCAGCCAGTCCCTCCAGCG
>NW_015390845.1:15663-18556 GCF_001527695.2 Protobothrops mucrosquamatus | reverse complement strand
GCGCCGCCCGGCCGTCAGACTGTAGCCCGGCGCCGCCCGATGACGTCCCGACGTTGTCGTCCCGACGGCAGGGTTAACGGAGGAAGCGCCGCCGCACGGGACGAGAGGAAACGCCAGCTGGGAGCCAGAGAGGCAGGCGAGGAGACAGAGGCCTCATCTGGACTGGCGCAGCGTGGAGCGGCGATTTCAGGCCTGACAACAGCATTGAAGATGAAATCAGGAACCTTGCAGCCAATTTTCAACAAATGATGCAGCAAATGCAGATCCTGACTCAACAAGGCATTCCTCTGCAACCACAACCACCTATTCCACCAGCCCAGGCACAACTGCCTGTTCCTGCTGCACTCATCCGCAAGTCCCCCAGCTGCCTACTGCAGAGATTCTCTGGAGAGTCTGATAAGATGAGAACATTCCTAGCACAGTGTGATGTGTTCATCAGCCCCCAACCTGGAGAATTTCCAACAGACAGATCAAGAGTCTTCTTCAACCTCAAGCTTTTAATCAACTCTGCTGCCAACAAGCATTTCAACTCATTGTAACAATGTAACATTGTAACCATCCTGGATGGTTACCCAAACTTCTTCACTAGATTTAGAGAGCATTTTGGAGACCCTATTTGGATAGAAATTGCCAAACAGCGAATCTTCTAACTCCGCCAAGGCAACAACTCTGTGAGAGCATATGTTGAAGATTTCAAGCTCATTGCAGCAGATCTGGATTGGAAGGAGCCAGCCTTAAAAGCACAATTCAAGAAGGGGTTCAACAAGGCCATAATCACACAACTGATACAACAAGGTATTCCCCAGGGTCTAGAAGACCTCTACCTAGCTGCTATAACAGCTGAGTCATGACTCACAGAACGTAAAGCATTTTTCAGCAGCACCAGCCAACCACTTCCAAAGCTGACTTCCCCCGTTGCTATCCCTAGCCTCCCTGTCCCCTTGGATTTGGATGCTGAAGAGCCAATGCAAATTGGAGCAGTCAGACAAGCCCCAGGAGCAGAAGAATGGCAAAGTCACAGAGAACTCGTCCTGTATTTCTATTGCAGAGAGCCTGGCCACATGGTCAAGAATTCCGGTTCCGGATCGCGGCATTTGCAGCCGTGCGAAGAGACTGCTCTCTTCGCTGGCTGGTTCTCCACTGTCGGTAGACCCTTAATTGGGTCGAAAAGCTTCCCTGGAGGGGAGGCTACCACTGAGGAGGCCCTCGTTGACCCTGGGAGAGCAGCAGCTTCTTCCACGGCCCGAGATTGCTCCTTTGGGCCGACGGTGGAAAGATCGGCCAGTAAAATGGCTGATCACTTTGCCGCTGTAACCAGAAGTCAGAAGAACATCTAAGCGCAGGAACCACCGTGGTTGAGCCGGGTGAGACTTTTTTTCCCCCTCTCTTGGTTCTCCTTTCTTTTTTGTTGCCTGTAAAAAGCATCTTTGAAATTATTTCCCTGCTCTAAGAAAGTGGCGTTTGTGAGTGTGGGAAAAGAAGCTAAATGGACTGAATTAAGCCAAACTGATTTTTTGTTTATTTTTATTCTCTTTTATTCACTTTGGGGGTCTTGGAAAAAAATTTTAATATTGAATTTACTATTGGATTTGGTTTACATGTGAAGAATTTTTTCTCTTTTGCTTTTCTTGATCTTGTGAACGTCATTCCTGGTGTCTGGGAGGAGATTTTATAGTCTACTGAGGACATCTTGTGGAGAAAGTCAAAATTGCAACTGTCTCTTTCTTTTTTGAGGGTGAGATTGAATTTGACCTTCAGATTACTTTAAAAGGGAAAATACAAAGAAATTTAACAGCTGTACTTGTGGGGGTGGATACTGATTAAATGTTTTTTGAATACAGCCTCTACTAAAAGATAACAGACTGTTTCTAATTATTATTGAAATGGAGAAACCCTATTCTCAACTTGCCTACAAACTCATATTGGAAAATATCTATGAAGCCACTGAGCAAGTATGTTCACAAATAAAAGAGTGTACTATAGTAATAAAAAACAGAAATTTTGCTTTGAACCTACAAACTGACCTCCAGATTCTATATGAGCATTCTATAGACCAAAAAACAACAGAAGCGGAACCAACCAATATTAAAGAAGATTCTATTTTACTTCATACCCAACCTAATGAGACTTCCGAGGAACAAACAAGGACTGTAATTAAACCACTCACAATTTCAAAACCAACAGAACTGGATATACAAGGTCAACTAATCGAGAACTATGATAGCTTGGACAAGCAACTATTAACTACAAAGTTGGACATAACTGAGTCTGCTATTAAACAGATCCAAATGTGGAGACTTGACTCTTTAAAACAATAAGGGACTATTTACAAAGGAGTCTGGTCTCTAAAACAGAAAAGGAGACGCTTTTGCTTGACCCAAATGATACTACAAGGCACAAAAAGAGATTTGTTCATTGATATAGAGGCATTGCTATGGAAACCTGCCTGGCACAAAAAGAAAGCTAGAATAAGATTTAAGAGTGTGATTCAGGGCTCTATATAATGGGTTTAAAAGGCTTACTAGATACGGATTGCTTTATGGTTTAAGATAGTTAAATAAGATGTTATATTGAATAAAAATTAATTAAGATTTGAAATTAATAAGAAGATGTTGGTTCATGTATTAACATGTTTGTTGTGAATATAGTAATTTTGGTTTGTAATGGAAGAAGAATAAGAAAAAAGAAGAAATGATAATAATAAATGATTATTGATTATGTTAAGGAAAAAGGGAATGGAGAGACACCTGAAGTGTTAATTATGTATTTACACTAGCAAAATGGAATATAGTAATTGAAATAGTAAAGCTTAACACAGGATTTGGACTTATTTAGATGAAATGTTATTGATGATTGTTTTGATTGACTTAGTTGTATTGAAATACATTAATTT
>NW_015390845.1:11511-15513 GCF_001527695.2 Protobothrops mucrosquamatus | reverse complement strand
ATTGATTATGTTAAGGAAAAAGGGAATGGAGAGACACCTGAAGTGTTAATTATGTATTTACACTAGCAAAATGGAATATAGTAATTGAAATAGTAAAGCTTAACACAGGATTTGGACTTATTTAGATGAAATGTTATTGATGATTGTTTTGATTGACTTAGTTGTATTGAAATACATTAATTTGAATATAAAATATTATTAGAGGGAATAGAGAGGTGTTTTTTAATGATTTAATTTGGACTATATAAGTATGACTTTGCTTTTGAACGATTGATTACCCTGCCACCACGTTGATTCTTAAGCACTTGTTTGTAAAATGAAAAAACTAATAAAACTTGTTTTTTAAAAAAAGAATTGCCCTCCTAAACCTCCCAGGAGAGGCAACAGACAGCCTGGCAATGTCTCCACTACTCACCACCTGGACAACAAGGCCCAAAGCCAGGGAAATGAGAAATGCCCCCCCTCCATGAGCCCATGGGGAGGGCATCCAAACACTGAATGTCAATTACCTCCACACTCAGGTATGTTAATAAAATTTATTCTATCCTGACACTTCCCAGTGATCAGAAAACCACCATCCCTGTTTTGATAGATTCTGGGGCAACCTCCAACTTCATAAGCCTAGCCACGGTCCAGAAACATAAAATCCCTACAGTTTCCCTTAAGTTTCCATTGCCAGTGATGTTATGACCCAGGTGGTCAAGGCAAGGCAGGGCAGGGCTCTAGAGAGTTCTTTATTGCTCTTAATAAATGTTCCAACAAATGGCCCTCCAACTACTGGTAAAGCTCCACCCCATGCTATCCTGAAGACAGCCACCCTCAGTCCCCCCAAAACAGCCCCTATATTACAAAGAAAGTCCACAGAGTAGGAACATGCTCACAGGGCAAGGTCCAGGGTTCCAAGTCCAGTCCACCCGGCTAAGCGAGTCCACGAGACAAACTATAGTCCACAAGGTAAAGTTCAGGCAGAAGACAAATGGCAGTCTTCAGGGTAAAGACAAGGTACAAGGCAAAAACAGTTCTAAAGGCAGAGCAAAGTAAAGGGCAAACAGCAGTCCACAAGACAAGGGCAAAGTCCAAGACACAAGGCAGAAGGCAGTCCTCACGGCTAGGCACAGCAAAAGTTGAAAAGCAGGCTTCAAGGCAAAGCAAGGCAAAAGGCACTGGTCAAAGCTAGGGGAGTGTAAGCCAAAACTAACAATTGTTCCTGGCAAAGACTAACTCCCTATGGCTTCTCCTTAAGTCACTCCACTCCAGGTGTTTCTTGTGAGGAATGGTGTGGTGACCTTCTCCCAAGTAGCCTTGCAGCCCTTCTCTGAGCTTGCCTGTGCTCCACTCTCTGTGCCCATGGATTGAGTGGAGGAGGCAGCTGTTCTTCATCAGAGGGGATCTGCTGCATATTACCACCACCGCCTGTCAGCAGCCAATCCTCCCCTGTGTCTGTGAAGACAGGAAGCTCTCCATCTGGTCGACCACCTCCCCCAATGCCTGAGGGGGCTGGAACAGCATCGTCCTCAGCCTCTGGCCTCTCCAAACATTCCAAGGGACATGTGCCATCTCTGTCAGATGGTCTTGGTTCCAACTCCTCCTCCGAACTGGGCTCCAATGGGGCCATGAGAGTGATAACTATTGATGGCTGAATTTTAAAAGCAGGCCCCAATACTATTGCCACAGTGCCTTTGAAGTTAACAATACATCACCATTCTGAAGAGTTAACCCTCTTCATAGCTGAACACATCGATATTTCACTAGTGCTGGGAACTGCTTGGTTACAACCCCACAATTAGGTGAAAAGACCGGTCTATTGCCTTTGAAAATCCTGAATGCCTTTCTCGTGGCAATTGGCCCTCCAAAGCCCCCCCAGCCCCCCAATGGTTCACAGAGATTCCCAATATGCTAAGCAAATATGCAGACTTCGCTGCTGTTTTTGTGGAGGAGAAATGTCAGAGCATGCACAGTCTTATTGTGCTGAGATAGCCCAGGAGTAAACACAGTAAACAGTGGTCTATATTAAATGGTTTATATTACACTATCTACAATATCATACACCAGGAACAATATACATACACATGTTAATACAGCAGGCTCTAACACACAGCAGTTACAGCAGGAAACAGAAGAGAGAACACACATCTGCAGAGCCTTCCCTTTTATACAAGGCTCTTAAAGAGACACAGACCCAGCTGGCTCTTAAAGGGACATAGACCCTGCTGAGTCATTCCCATCATTACATCATACATCTTACATCATCTGGTTAGCTTCTAAATCATTACCTTGACACTCCTCCCATTTAAAGCTAAACAGCTGTTAACCCAAATACTTTAATATGCTCATTAACATTGTCCCTTCCCTCTGCTGCTTTTCTGCTTTACTTCTAAAGATTTCTTTTCCACCAAGTTTAAACTTGACATATGGTCCACTTGTTCTTCTTCAATCCCGAGTTGCTAAATTAGTACCTTGTCTTAATGTAATATCCAACTGGTACATTCCTGGTTCAGCAGGTGGTAATTCTACATTACTTGTCCCAGCAAGACCAAATCTCTGTAACATCAGCTGTCATCAAACCTTCTTTTTATATACCCATTTACACCCCACAGCCTTTTGTCCTTCTGTTAATCTCATAAGGGTAAACACCTGATGCTCATTCATGGACTCCATTTCTCTGTCCATAGCCTCCTTCCGTTTATCCTTGTTCTACTTGAGGTAATGATAACATCTCTTGGTAATTACGGGGTTCATACCTTACACTATATGCTCTAACCCCACTTGCTGAGAACCGATCAGGAGGTACGCCTTTATTGCTACATTCAGAACTCCTCGGTATCATCTGATCCTGTGTTTCTGTGACTTCTCTCTTTACCTCAGGTTTATCTTCTTCTATTCCTATTATTTCTGACCTCCTATTCTGTTCTTCCTTCATTGGACTTTGTGTACCCTCTCCTTCCTGAGAACTAGTGCTACGTGTTGGCATGAACACCTTGGTGTTAGTATGCACCCTGTCCCAATTGTTTTGTTCTGCAAAACTAGCAGATCTTGAAATCACAACCTTCTTTGTTCCATCTGTGAATCTATACCATTTGGAACCTGGCTCATATCCAACAAACCTAAGTTTCCTGGCCTTTTTCTGTCCCTTCCTTCTGGTGCTTTTGGGAATATGCACCCAGGCATAACTACCAAATGTCCTTAGGTGAGCCAATGAAGGTTTCCTTCCATATAACAGTAAATATGGGGTTTCATTGATAGCAACACTCCATACCCTGTTTACTAGATAGTTGGCTGTTTTCATAGCTTCCCCCCAGTACGTTTTACTCATTCCTGCATCTGCCAGCAGTGAGTCTTTCATGGTTTGTAATACGCCATTCCTCCATTCAGCCACACCATTTTCTGCTGGCGAGTATGGATTTGTACATCTATGCCTTATGCCTAAGTTCCCCAGCCACTTTTGGAAGTTGTCAGACATGAACTCTGTTCCCCTGTCTGTTTGCAGCTGGCATACTTTATGGCCATATCTTCGCTCTACAAAGTTCACCCATTGCCTGAACTGTTGTAGAACTTCTGTTTTGCTCTTTAATAAATAACAAAACCCATATCTGGTGTAGTCATCTACTAAGACTAGTACATACCTAGCTCCACCTAGAGAGGGCACCATAAGATAAGATAACCTTTATTGTCATTTTTATACTGTGGGCACAATGGCACACATCAAAAATGAAATTTAGTTGCCCGCTCTCAAAGTGAAACACATACATGACACACACCTAAACATACTATGAACAACATATGTATAGACCCACATCCCTACATGTTGTTCGTCCATCGATTTCGATGAAGACCTTGACATCTTATGGATTATGGGCCATCAGCGGTGTGTCCGTAGATGGCTGATGAGACCGATGTTAGCACGGAATGTTCTGCCACATACTGAACAGAGAAATGTGGACACTATTGCTTCAGCATTTGCAGCTCTGGCTTTATGGAGTGCTCGCTTCTCTTGTGCCAAGA
>NW_015390845.1:8463-10185 GCF_001527695.2 Protobothrops mucrosquamatus | reverse complement strand
AGAAGAGCTGTTTAGGGATGCGATGGTCTGGCATCCTTACAACGTGGCCTGCCCAGCGCATCTGGGCTTTCATCAACAGAGTGTGAACTGATGATAGGCCTGCTCTGGAGAGGACATCTGTATCTGGTATCTTATCCTGCCACCGGATCCTCAGAATTCTGCGAAGGCAAGTCATGTGGAAGTAATTCAGTTGCCTGACATGCCTCCTGTACACTGTCCAGGTCTCACTAGCATACATCAGGGTAGTTAGCACTGCTGCCTGGTAAACTTTAAGCTTAGTAGCAAGGCTTATTCCATGGCGGTCCCACACATTAGTCCGCAGTCTGCCAAATGCAGAACTTGCCTTGGCAATTCTACAGTTGACCTCGATGTCAATTGTCACTGCACAGGAGAGGGTACTACCAAGATACGTAAATTGGTCCACTGCTTGCAGCTTTTGTCCCTTCACTGTGATGGTAGGCTCTTGGTATTGGGCTTTTGGAGCTGGCTGGTACATCACTTCAGTTTTCTTCGTGTTGATAAAGAGGCCAAAGTTGTCACAAGCAACTGCGAATTTGTCCATGCTGGCTTGTATTTCCTGCTCCGATCCTGCATTAAGGGCACAGTCATCAGCAAAGAGAAGATCTCGTAGCACAGTCTCCTTTACCTTGGTGACAGCCTGGAGTCTTCGCAGGTTGAACAATTTCCCATCGGTTCTGTACCTCAGATTGACTCCCACTGAGCTGTTCTGAAAGGCGTCAGACAGCATGGCTGAAAAACATCATGCTGAACAAGGTTGGTGCCAGTACGCAGCCTTGCTTAACGCCGTTTGTGACAGGGAAAGCCTCTGAGGCTTCACCGCTGCTCAGAACACGAGCCGCCATGCCATCATGGAACTGCCGTACCATCAGAATAAATCTGTCAGGGCACCCAAACTTCGACATAATGCGCCATAATCCTTCATGACTAACTGTGTCAAAAGCCTTGGTGAGATCCACAAAGGTGGTATATAGTTCATGATTCTGCTCCTGACATTTCTCCTGGAGCTGTCGAGCTGCAAAGATCATGTCCACCGTGCCACGCTCTTTGCGGAAACCACACTGTGTCTCAGGTAGTAGACCCTGTTCCAGATGGTCATTCAGGCGATTTAGCAACACTCGTGCAAAGATCTTGCCTGCGACAGAGAGAAGTGATATTCCTCTATAATTATCGCAGACTTGTCGATTTCCTTTCCTCTTGTAGAGGTGCACGATGGACGCGTCTTTCAGTTCCTGAGGGATGGAACCTTGTTTCCAGAAAGACCGGAACAGCTGTGTGAGTTTTTCAACAAGCACAGCACCACCAGCCTTATAGACTTCCGCTGGGATTGCATCAGATCCTGGCACCTTACCACTGGAACATTGACTGATGGCCTGTGAGGTTTCATCCTCTGATGGTGGGACATCCAGGCTATAGTTGATATCCACCTGGGGTATTCTGTCGATCCCCTCATTATTGATGGTGGATGGGCGATTCAGCACAAAGTGAAAATGCTCAGCCCAACACTGTAAAATCAGAGTCCTCTCAGTGATGAGAGTTGCACCACTCGAATCCAGTAAAGGGGAGCTTCCTGAGGGCTGAGGTCCGTACAGGGATCTAAGGGCTTCATAGAACCGTTTGGTGTCGCTTCTATCAGCAAACTTCTGGATTTCATCTGCTTTGGCACTCAACCAGGAGTCCTGCATCTTGCGGAGCTTGCTCTGT
>NW_015390845.1:4125-6338 GCF_001527695.2 Protobothrops mucrosquamatus | reverse complement strand
CGCGTGGATTGGATTAAAGTGAGGGAGAGGTGCGCATAGTCAGCCTCACTCTCTCTTCCCAGATTCCATCTTGTTCCAATGGCAGGACAAAAGTCGAGACAGTTGGAGATGGGCTGGGCGCAGTGGTTGACCAGGGCATCTTTCGTGTCTTGCCATGCTCTCAGCGTACCACGTCGCTTGCAGAAACTGCCTTCATGATCGTTGGTCCTATTTTAATAGGTCTCATCCGCTCAATCCGCCAGAGTCTGTCTTCACATGCTTGGGATAGACAGATCCCTTGCTCACCGAATGTCGAAGACACAACGGCTACTCTCAACCTGGTTTGGCCAGCCTGTCGAAGCTGTTGCCCGGGGTGTGGCCGCTGCGCATGTTACAGCTACTAGGAGCCAAAGGTGAGAGCTGAGTGTCAGGTGGGGACCAAAGGTGTACGAGCTGCCCTAAAAAAGGGCACGACATGCCCTCCACCAGAGGTGCTACCCCTCCCTGAACACCCCATACACCCCACATCCCTACATATACGTAGCAATAAATATTAAATATTGTCCATCTTGAATATATAATGGAAGGAGGAAGCTTGAGAGTTCGCAAGGTTAATGCTGTATGGAATGAAACTCTGGCTGAATCTGGATGTTCTGCTTCAGATACCACGAAGCCTCCTCCCAGAAGGTAACAAGGAAAACAGGTTGTGAAGAGGATGTGTAGTGTCCCAGATAATCTTACGGACTCTGCTCAAGCAGCGCTTCTGTGCTATGTCCTGGATGGGAGGGAGGGAACTGCCAATGATCTTTTTGGCCATTCTCTTTTTTTTTCTTTCCAAAAGGAACTTTTATTAGGAGAAACTGATAGCAGGCATGATAGGCAGGATCTGAGGGTTTCCCGCTCAGATCAATAGATTAAAAGAGTCCCAGGCATAACCCCACCCCAATAGTTCATCTGGTCAGTTTGAATGGGCCAATCCCTAGGTGTTAAGTCTGTTATGGGAAAGGAGCTGATAACGGGGTCCTTTCCCATGTTTGTGAAGATGTTGTTGGGTCTTCGCACCTTCCCTTCCGCAGCAAGAGATAAGCCAGATGGCCGGAGGCACCTTCCTTTCTCACCCCAAGGTAACATCAAGGGAGAGAAAGTTCAAAGAGTAAGTATATAGGAAAAGCGGAAAGGGTACATTGTAGCAAAGCAGAATAACATACCACAGAGCTTGCCAAACATCTGAATTTTTTTAAAAAGTTTTTTATTTATAATACAATTTAAAAAAAAGGAAAACATTGGACGTGACGTAACATTCCAGTTTAAACATTTCTATCAAATTATTTCTCCTCTTACATTCAATTCTTTGTCTCTATAAATATATATAAACTTTTTATACAATACTTAATACATTTTCTGTATTTGCTAACCTAAGAATATATATATTTCCAATCGCTAATCTATAACCCCAATGGTCCTCCTCGATTCCCACCAATAGTACAATTTATCCCAGATTTCAAAATATTCTGATCCGCTTTTATCTTTCAATTCCATCGTAAGCCTGTCCATTTCAGTACAAGATAGTATTTTATGCAGTATCTCTTCATCTGTGGGAGTTTCTTTGTTCTTCCATTTTTGTGCAAACGCCAGTCTAGCAGCGGTCAAGATGTGCAACATCAAATAGACTATTCCCTTATCGTATTTATCTGTGGTTATGCCCAATAGAAAGAGTTCAGGTTTTAGCTCTATCTCCAACATTAATATTTCTTTCAACCATTTTCTTATCCTATTCCAATAATCACAGGCTTTAGGACATTCCCACCACATGTGGTAATAGGTCCCTATTGCTATTTTACATTTCCAACATATAGGTGAAAGATTTGGGCCCATTTTAGCTAACCTCGTGGGTGGGAAATGCCATCTGTAAAACATCTTATAGAGATTTTCCTTATAAGAAGTAGCTAAGGTGAGTTTCCTGTTTCTTTCCCACAATTCTTGCCAGATATGCAAATCAATATTAAAGCCGAAATCCCTACTCCACATTAACATAGTGTCAACGCTGCAAATACTGTATATTCTTGCTTTGACAATGTGCAGAACTGTCTGGTATATATATAGTTAAACCAGCAACTGGGAAAGAGGGAGGAGCATAGGGATAGCCCGGGAGAAAGAAACCGGAAGTAAATCACATCTTCCAAGTTGATTGGAAGATGTGAACCATGACCTTACAATAAGGGAGTGGAAAAGGT
>NW_015390845.1:0-1110 GCF_001527695.2 Protobothrops mucrosquamatus | reverse complement strand
GTCGCTGTGCCGAAGGCAGGCCCTTGCAGGGGATGAAATGGGCCTGCTTCGAAAAGAGGTCGATGACCGTCCAGATCACAGTGTGACCACGGCTATTGGGCAGATCGACGACAAAGTCCATGGCGATCTCCTCCCACGGCCGGTGCGGGTCGGCGACCTTCTGCAAAAGGCCCAGTGGCTTTCCCACACGGGGTTTCGCAGTGGCACACACATGACACGCTTTCACGTAGGCTTCCACCTCGGGTTTCATTCTGGGCCACCAGAACTGCCGTTGAACAAGATGTAGGGTTTTTAGGAACCCGAAGTGTCCCGCTTGCTTGGCATCATGGCATCGTTTGAGGACAGTGTCCCGTAACACCCCAGGAACATACATTTTGTCGCCTTTCCAGGCAACCCCCTCCCTCTGTGTCAAAAGGCTCGGGTGGTTCCGGAGCCAGACGTCATCCCGTGTGGCTTCCTCCAAGCCGGACAACGTACTACTTCCCACCGTACTGGATTGGAGTCCTGCGACCCCTTGGCTATAGGGCGGCAGAATAGCCTGTACCACCTCCTCCCTTTTGCTATGGTACTGTGGCATACGTGACAGAGCGTCCGCCAAAAAGTTTCGCCCCCCAGGAACATACTTTAGGGTAAACCGGAAGCGGGCGAAATACTGGGCCCACCTCACGTGCTTGGGGGCAAGGCGCCGTGGTGCTTGCAATGCCTCAAGGTTTTTATGATCG
The DNA here is from genome assembly GCF_001527695.2 of Protobothrops mucrosquamatus. Classification (NCBI taxonomy): domain Eukaryota; kingdom Metazoa; phylum Chordata; class Lepidosauria; order Squamata; family Viperidae; genus Protobothrops; species Protobothrops mucrosquamatus. The sequence continues at coordinate 388 of NW_015390845.1, read as the reverse complement.
GTCTATACCTCGAACGGTAAGGCCGCCCCCTCCAACAGGTGCCTCCATGTTGCCAGCGCCCACCGAACAGCGAACGCCTCCTTTTCCCAGATCGCCCCTGCTCTTTCAGTCACCGTGAACTTGCGAGATGTATAGGCGCAGGGCTGTAGGACCCCGCGGCTGTTACGCTGGAGGAGTACTGCTCCGACTGCCACGTCACTGGCGTCAGCTTGGACTACGAAAGGGGCATCCGGCTGTGGGTGGAGCAGTACGGGCTCTTTGGCGAAAAGGGCTTTAAGGTTCTCGAAAGCCTTTTGACACACCAGGGTCCAGGGCAATGGCTGACTGGGTCTCGGCTTGCCGGCCAGATGTTTGGTACGCAACAGTTCCGTTAGGGGATGGGCGACGG
>NW_015390844.1:0-32518 GCF_001527695.2 Protobothrops mucrosquamatus | reverse complement strand
TACTTATAGAAGTACTCTGGGGACTTTTTCCCTTGTGCTTTTGATATTTTCTGCCCCCAAACAAATAATGCATCCTTGGTGATGAAATGACTGCAACATTTCCAGGAAACACAACTTCCCCTCTAGAAATTCTTTCTGGAATTCTGAGTCACCACAAATGCTCAGGCAGATTACATCATGCTCCCATGGTGTCTGTAGGAATGATACAGTCCCAATGTAGTGGGATATTCCTCCAGAGCTTTTAAGGAATCTCTCTGATAAACATTGATGTTGATTGACATGTATGGCTATAACAGCAAAGAGGGATTAAAAAAATACCACACATAGAAGAACATCTACTTGTTCTGTCCTCTCAAGGTTAATTAGAAAGGGAGTTCCCATTCAGAACTAGAAACTGTTTATTTTGCATGGCAAATTCATTGTTTTACCTGAGCACTAATTGCACCTTATGGAGCTATTACTTCATAAGAAAAGACCTCCAGTGATTAATTAAACAGATGAGGTAATGTCCAAAATCTGATTATCAGGGCAATACATAGACTCCTATTTTAAATAAAAGCAGCCTCCCAAGGGCATGTGGTTGGGGTCAAGATACCAACTGGAATTGCAAAATTTAAGCTCTGCCCTGGAGTAGAGTTTTCACTGTGCAGTCTTGCCACCATTTTGACATTCTTGGTAGGATCTTCCAAAAAGAGTAGGACAATTGTTAAAGAGAAGCAATTACCTATTCAGTAATCTTCTCAGATACATTTTATTTCTAGGCCTAAAAATCAGCAGAGGTCCACATTTGTTTCCTTCTTTGTTTTCTGTAATAGGCCTTATGCGATCTGGAATGTCTTTTGTTTCTCATTCCTATCCACTGTTTACATGTATCAAGACTTTTCGTTCATCTCTAACACTTTATTGATATGGCATTTATTTCTGCAGCAGCTCACCATTTAGCAAATTTGCAAGATGACCTTCTCATATATATATGAGCTGTCTGGTTGTTTTTATTGGATTATGATAGGTATATTTTTTTTTAAAAAAAAATCTCATTTATGTCATATTTTCATTATCCTTTGATTTTTCTGAGAATTTTTGCTGATTGCCAAATAACTTCATTTCCCTATCTTTATTTCACTATTTCTTTTTGCATTTGTTTTGTTTTTCAGGTGTTGAAGGACGCTGTATTTTTTTTTTTCCTGTTAAAATGTCTCCATTATGTTGTATCTTTCCTAGGTGCCTGAAATTCTTGGTCTGAAAATCTCCCATGGAAAATGTGACTTCATGATCCTTTCTCCTGGGGTTTAGGAGTAGTCTAAAACGGTGGGGAGGATTACACATTTTAAGAGAGATGACTGGTTACATCCAATTTTTGGATTTACAGCAAAACAGTTGTAAGATGTTAACAGGGTTTTATTGAGAAAGCAGCTATATCGATGCATTGCACCTGGGCTGTTCAGGATAAATATAAAACAAATATAAACCTATTAATAGATATTCAGGGAGAGGGAAAAAACCTACAGCCATTATAACATAAGCTCCATCAGCATTTTTTTTTTTAATCTGTTAATAATAGATCACTTTACAGCATGCCATATGGAAACAGACAGGGAATCTCTCAGGAGATTCTTGCAGCTTTTATCAGAAAGCCTGTACAAATTCATGGTTTAAATGTCTTTCACCTAACAATTACTGGGACATCATCTGCTCTAATAAGCAAAAACCAGGCAAGACCAACTCAGCATGAAAAATGTAATCAGGATTAAGAAGTTCTGGAGATCTGTACTGTAATATAGATCATGGAATACAGCCCCACTTTCTAATCTTCCCCATGGAAATCAGTTAAGATGTAGAAATGTTTAATTACAAATGGACCATTTTTCTAACTCCCCCCCCCCTTTCCCACCCTTTTGTACTTCCTATTGTAGAAGCTATGAATAATCTTCTAGGTCAATTCAGTTGCAGTGGTCAGGAATATTTTAATCCACAGCTCAATATTTTTAGAAATGCTATTTTCAACTTAATACCCCAATCTCAGATTTTTGTGTTGTGTCTATGTATATTTCTGTAGAAGTTCATCTCTGCTGCAGTTTTCCCAGCAGGTGCTCTCCAGCAGTTGGGAGGACTGCAACTGCCAGCAGTTTCAGGCTGGAAAAATCGCCTATCCCATAAATGACAAATTCAACAATGGAGCTCAGTTCCTTTGGGTTTTTTTTTTAATCATTCCAGCAAAGATTTACAGTCCCTTCAGAAATCAGGAAACAGTTTTCAAACAAAAACATTAATTTAGAGCAGGGGTCTTCAAACTTGGCCCTTTTATGACTTGTGGACTTCAACTCCCAGAATTCCTCAGCCTCATGAAGTGTCACAGCTTTCCGCCTATAATGTCTCTCTTATGGCAATGTTTTTATTTAAAAATCAGAATATCATAGCACAGAAAAAAGCAAAACCCAGGCAAAAAAAACCCATTGCAGTGTACAGTAAATTGCTTCTCTTCAATTAATAATTTCTTGATACTCAATTACATTTTCTTTCCAACTCGCAAATGCTGTTCCATGAGGCTACTGAACATTGGCTGTTTTGTAAATGTTTTGTTTCTGCTTTGGTTTTTTTTTAATCATTTCTGGAAAGTTCAGGTGGTTGTTGCTGTTGTTGTTTTTATATTATATTCTTTTGGTTGCCCTGCTTTGGCCACATATCCTTCGTAATTCACATAAAATAACTATGAAGGCTTTGCTCAGCTGTATATACATTGTCTTTGGGTTTGTAGATCCTGGTTCCAGAGTTAACACTGAACTTCCAGTGTCTATGGAGATTCTCAGTCATCCAAGTCATGGCTGTCCCAAAGGTGCTTTAGTCCAAAAGGCAACTGGACTTTCTTTGTCTCTTTCTTTGTCTCTTCTCGTCCAAGAAGCTTCTTCAGTTCAGAACTGTGAGATGAGTTGGATGAGACTGCCTGACTCAAAGCCACCCATCCAGCTTTCATGCCTAAAGTGGGATTAGGACTCCACAGTCTCCTGGTTTTTAACCTAGTCCTTTAACCACTAGACCAAAATGGCCCTTATACATTATAACAGTGTGTGTGTGTGTGTGTGTGTGTGCATATGCACGCGCACACGCACATGCATGCATGTGTGTATATTGTAAACAGAATATTTGTGACTAAAAATTAATAGAATCTTTATAAACAATCTTAAATTATCTTAACTTAGAAACCTTTGCAATCACATAACTTGAAAAGAGCTATTAAGCTGGAAGAGTCTGTTGAAGAGTAAGGTTTCTGCAATCTTCAGAATTTGGAGAACTCCAGATATTACTGTGCCGTAATGATGCAATACGACAAGATGTTTTACGATAATGTACATTCACTGAAACTCTTCACTTCATCAAACACCTTTATTATAGCTCTTGCCCATAATGATGTTCTTTCTCTATCTCCCACATTTGTAGACAGCAGATTGAATTTAACAAAAAAATGTATAATAATTTGAAAAATACTAAAAAGGTATATGCTTTTAGATGATAAAAGGCTTCCCAAATCTGATTGAAAATATATCTTTCTTAAAAAATAAAACACCAGTAACCCTGCAAGATTTAAGGGACATCTATTGGGAACTTTTCTTAATTAAAATATATATTTCCCAAAGGGAGGTGCTATGATTTTGGGATTTTGCTTTACTCAGATCAAAATTAAAATCAAATGTTAGTTCATCTCTCCAGGAAAAGCCATGCTCCTCTTTATAAAGGATGTGTAAAAGATACACATAGTAACTTTAAGGTTTGGGGTAAATTCATTTGTGCAAAGCAGCATAACCTCTCAAAGGAACAAACAAGAAGATCACAGTAGATTAAAGCTGACAAGAAAAATGGAGCTCAGAGAAGGAATGTCCTTGATTTTATCTTGAAGAAGTAAACTATTCCTTGTGCACTACATTTTTCTTTTGTACTTTTCGTACTTAAGACCTAAGGGATTACGTGTCAGATTCTTCAATTAGCCTACATATTAGAGCTCAGAGTTACTGCATGTAACGATTGTGCTGCTCTGCTCTTAAAGGGAACATAATCTGACTTACCTCTCATGTACGGACTGCAAGGTCTCAGAGTGATAAATACGGTGGGAAATGAACAGCAATAAATGTGGCTTTCAAAAGTCACTTTGGCATTGTGGTTAAGCATCAGGCTAAAAAAACCAGGAGACTGAGTTCTGGTCTTGCCTTAGGCGTGAAAACCAGCTGGGTGACCTTGGCCAATCATTCTCTGTCACCATTAGGGAAAAAAAAGGCAAAGACAAATCACTTCCAAAACATTGCCACTCAAACTACATAACTTGTCCATTGTAATCACCAGACTGGCAGTTCTGGGGCTAATTGCCAAGCCTGCCTTTATGACAACAAGTTTAAACAGGTGTTTCCAAACAAGCCAAAGAGAAATTGGGTAAAAGAATATAAGAAGACCTCATTGGCCACCCTCAGCATGATGTCACCAAAATTGAATAAAGAAGGTGCCAAATCTCAGTGGAACTCATATTTTTTTCCTCCAAAATTAAATACTTAACCACTACAAAATATGATACTGCTGCTCTGAGGTCCTAATCTTAGACTGTTTCAAATTGTGGGGAGGCTTACAGTTGGGAAATGAGGACATCAGGAAGCTGAGTTGCAGCTCAGGGTTACACACGTCATTTTTAAGAGAATACTATATCAATGTAAAGTATATTCCTACAAGGCAGCAGTGATAGGGATCAGTTAACCTTTGGATTCCTCTTTGCTTTAATTTAATTATTCTTTTTCCTCCCATCCCCACAGTAATGCATGAAACAGGACAAACTCATAAAAAAAACTTACCATAATGTCACTGAAGCCATCATATCGCAGCAAGTGCACACAACAGGACAGGATGAATTCTCCAAGAGACTCATACTGAAAACTTGATTTCGTTGAAACTTTGTACTGTGGGTACAGATCTTTGCCTTAGGCTAGCAGAATTATCTGTAAGCTAGCATTTTGTTCATCTAATACAGCGACTCCCAACATTTTCTATACCCCGCACCCCGAGAATGCTTCTGATGCATTCTCGCACAAAAGTTCAAAGTAACGGCAACAAATTATGCATATACACTATAATTTAGAAAACCCAGGTTTTCGTACCCCCTGGAATATTTTCTCACACTCCCAGGGGGTGCGGGCACCCCCGTTTGGGAACTCCTGATCTAATACAACTGGACACCATTTACTACCAACTTAAAAGCACACATTATGCACTGTTCCAGCATCACCCTTCAAATGTTGCTTACACTCTGTGTCCAAATTTCCATATTCTTTCAAGTTATATCAAGTTATATCTAGGAATACAGATAGTCCTCGACTTACAACTGCAATGGAGTCTAGAATTTCTGTTATTGAGCAAGACATTTGTTAACTGAATTTTGCCCTATTTGACGACCTTTCTTGCCACAGTTGTTAAGTAAATCACTGCAGCAATACAGTTGTTAAGTGAATCTGGCTTCCCCATTGACTTTGCTTAGCAGAAGGTCGCAAAAGCTGATCACATGACCCCGGGACACTGCAACCATCATAAATATGAACCAGTTGCGAAGCATCCAAATTTTGATCACATGACCATGGGGGAATGCTGCAATGGTCGTTAAGTGTGAAAACGGTAATAAGTCATTTTTTTCAGTGCCATTGTAACTTTGAACAATCACTAAACCAATGGCTGTAAGTTGAGAACTACCTATACACAGACCTTGAAGATAAAATGGACAACCCAATATCTGGATGCTTACAAATGGGTTCATCCTATTCAAAGGTAGCCTGATGAAATCCCAATGATTTTGTTGGTTTGCTAAAGGAGTTTCTCTAGGATAGCCTTCTTGCAATTTTTGTCCCTCAAAATATAAGGGATGTGATTCTCAATATATAGTATCTAGTTTAATAATTAAGCCAATTATTTCTGCTGTAAATAGACACCTCAAATTCTTATCATTATGTGCATAACAATGTGAAATCACATGCCAGTGTGATACTAAAAGTACAGTGTCAGCTGAGTGTTATCATGGTTGGTCATACCGTCAGCTCAATGTTTAGAATGGATTTGGCATTTTCATCCACATATCAAATTCTTCCCAAGGACTGGGATAGGCTGATGTTTTTTGTTTGATGGTGCTAAAGGTATCATTGTGAGATGTAAGCTGATCCAAGTAAAGTTGCCTTTTGCAATTGACTGATGGTGATTTTATCCAGTGGTATTGAAGTAGTGCTCCAGATGTTTTGGGATTGCACACAAGACACCTATTACTATTGTCACTACCTTTATTGTCTTTTGCAACTGTTGTAGAATTTTGTATTTTGTGATTTTCTCTAGGTCTTTCTCTTTTATTCTGCTGTCTCCAGGTACTGCAACATCCACTATCCACTTCTTTGTCTTTATTATTATTGATAATTACTACCTATGGGATGTTATGTAACAGATGCGTCTATATTTCAATTATAAAGACTCAGAACACTTTAGCTTCTTCACTTTCTATTACTTTATTTAGTTTATGGTCCCACTACTTTTTGCTTCAAGCAAATGGTATTTCTTGCAGATCTTCCAATGCACCATTGTTGCTTTTTTGTCATGCCATTGTTGACTACAGTCTGGGCAATCTTCTTGCAGCAGCTAACCAGGTGGTCTACTGTTTCTTCAGCTTCTTTGCTGAGGTGGCACTTGTTATCTGTTGCTGTCTTCTCAATTCTGCATGTATTTGTTCTTAAGGTTTGGTCTTAGATAGCCAGAATTAGCCCTACTGACTTCTTTCTTCAAACTTACTGTTCTTAGTCATCACCAGATTATGTTATCTGCTTTGCCTGCTAGCCATGTATTGGCCATGTAATATTTTGCCTTGCCATGTCTTTTTTCTATTCTTCATTTGGTCCTTTTTGTTGACCAGTTTGCTATTATCAGTACCCAATAAGCCTTCATAGTGTACTAGGCTCAGTGCATCTTCTTCACTGTCCTTCAGATATTTTTCCAAGCCCACTCATTTTTCTTCAGCTGTCTGGTGGACTTCCAACATTCCATGCCTACCTCTTTTCCTTGGTATGTAGAGACTGTCAACAACACTGCGTAGATGACAGACATAATTGATTCTCATTATTTTTTCTGGTCTTCACAGGCAAAGCTCTTCGTTCTGTTTAAGTTCAGTCCACTACTCCAGCTGTGTATCTAATGTCTGAAATTGTCCAGGTGTTGTCTTGATGGTATTTCCTCCACTGACTTTGAATTTTAAGATCTTCTTAACTCTCTTGATGTATTCACTTCTAATCTTTTTCTTGACTTCAGTGTGCCTGATCTTGTCAGCTTGAAGGATGTCCAGTTATTTTTAATGATCGCCTTCATCCAGACTCTTGAATATTATTTCCATAGGGCACCTTGATTCCTTAAATTTTCATTGTTTTTCCCTCTGTTAAGGATGAGTGCGTCACAAATTGTCCAGTTCAAACTCCATTGCAATTTCTTGGCTGACAGACAGTTTTGAGCAGCAATTCTATTTCATATGGAACTTCTAATCATCCCTGAAAAGGAAGTGGGATAGCCTGGCAGATTATTTTGATGTTTAATAGCTATGGCTTGTCTTATTCAGTGTTGTTGTCGGGGAATCCGTGCAATGACAAAGAATAATAGTGAAACTAAGTCTACTGAAGAAAAATTGCTTACCTGTTGCAGATATACGAAGACTAAAAACAAAGAAATAATATTTTTGTCATGGTATAAAAATCAAATCCAACAAGAAGAGAATATCTGAAAATAATTCTCTGGAAAGAACAACATGTAGAATCAGAAATAATAGAACGCAGGCTAGTAGATCAACTTATAGTATAAAATAAAATATTCTCAAATATTATTATCATTTATTTATTTGATATTTAATTTATTTGGTGTTCATTATTAGTATTATTATTAGTAGATTTTTATCTGCCACTTTTTAAAAATGCCAGCAAACAGACCTAATACTCTTTCCACCTCTGTCTTCCCCACAACAACCCTGCGATGTAGGTTGGGCTGTGAGAAAGTGATTGGCCCACAGTCACCCAGCTGGCTTTCATGTCTAAAGCAGGTCTAGGATTCCCAGTCTCCTGCTTTCTAGGCCAATATCTTAACCACTATCTCAAATTGGCTTAACAAAATTCCAGTTCCCTGAAAAGTCCAAATTTTATTTGGTATTATGCTATTATCAGCTTTGTTCTCCTTAATATTATGCAATTTCCTTCGCAAGGAGAACCAGACCACTGAAACAGCCTCTAGGTTAGGCCTGTCCAACCTTTTGGCTTACCTGGGCCGCATTGAGTGAAGAAGCATTGTCTTGGGCCACACATAACATATATAGTATAGTTAATGTATATAAATACAGATAGTCCTTGACTTACAACCACAACTGAGCCCAACATTTCTGTTGTTGAGCGAGACATTTGTTAAGTGAGTTTCGCTCCATTTTACAACCTTTCTTGCCACAGATATTAAGTGAATCATTGCACTTGTTAAGTTAATAACATGGTTGTTAAGTGAATCTGGCTTTCCCCATTGACTTTGCTTGTTAGAAGGTCGCGAAAGGTGATCATATGACCCCGGGACGCTGCAACTGTCATAAATATGTGTTAGTTGCTAAGTGTCTGAATTTTGATCATGTGATCTCGGGATGCTACAATGGTCATAAATGTGAAAAACAGTCATAAGTCACTTTTTTCAGCACTGTGACTAAACAAACTGTTGTAAGTCAAGGACTATCTGTATACATAATAATATTAAAAGTTTATAATATTTTAGGGCCACATTACTAGCTGTCCAGAGCTGCATAGGGCCTGTGGGGTATGGGTTGGACATGCCTGCTAGAACTCTAGAAGTTCAAGGACAGTATAATTTTAACAACTTTAGGAAACACATGTAGTATTTCAACAAACTCATATTTTGTGTTAAGGCCAAGGATGCTTTAGACCTGCCATTTGATGGAAAATCAGTTGCTGGGGGGGGGATCCTTTAAAAACTTCCTCTACATTGGAGACTTAGGGGGTTTTTTGTTCCTGTTTGCGGGGTTTTTGTCCCTTTCCCCCTCCTCGTTCAGCTGCTTTCATGATACAAAAGTGTTTTTAATAAGGATTGTGAGACTAAATCCAAAGGATAACATTAATTTATTCTGATTCGATTGCCAATATAAGAAAAGCACTTTCTTTACTATTGGGGAGATTCCTGAATATTAGACTTTACTTGAAGATGCTGGCGTTTAGATTTATGCACCCACAAAGTCAGTGTGATGTGCTGATTGGAGTTTCAGACTATAATAGGCATGACTCAAGTTGGGCTGATCATTACCTCAGACACAAAAGATTGCCTGAAAGATGAAAATGTCACTCTGAGATGCTTGGTAGAAAGACTGGCACCAGTACTGACAGCATATGTGTTCCATTCACACATTCATTATCTGCACATCTTAGCATTCAACATCAAGGTAATGATGCTCAAGTCAACATCATTCACACAAGATCTTTGAATTCAGCCCAGATGTCTGCAGAAGCACTGGTGCACTGGCACAGATTGAGGCTATAGCATGTGCAACTGTAAGGGCACAACACTTTTCTGCTCCAGACATTCAGCAGCAGCATCCAAGCAGCATTGGTAGAGTGTGATGGGATCATCCAGGGCACTCACATGTTCGGCACTCCTGAACAGAAGTAAGGCTTGAGGCTGTCAAGTGCCGGAGAAATCAGGAGATTCAGGCAGTATAAAGATTTATTGCAAGCTTAAGTTCTCTGACCAACTAGCAGTCAAGGGAAATGAGCGGGAGATAAGAAAGGCATTCAAGATGGGTTGGACTTAGATCTATTGTGGGCACGCAGGGACTCGTGACTCATAACATGTTTGACCCCTCCCTCAGGCTCAGCCTGGTCATCTCCTACATTGGTCTATGTATAACTGAGTGCTCCAGTTTTATATGAAGATTTCCCATAGATTTGTTATTAGCATTGTAGAAAACAGAAGCTGGGTAGAGAAGCAAAACTTTGCATTAATGGCGCTTCGGAAGCTTTAAATTAAAACTGTGAGTTGCTGATGGAAACATAGGGCCATATGCTCATTACTGAATCTTTGGTTGATAGAAATTTTTGTAAAAAGAAAAAAAAAAGCTTTCTAATGTAGTTTCTCTTCCCTTCCCCTCTTGCTACTGAACCATGTAATTAACTCACCCGTCTCTGTTCAGATGACAGTCAGCAATATTTCTTTAATTAACACTATCTTCACAATTTTGTTCAAAATGATACTCCATGTAATTACTGTTACCTGTTGGGGGGAGGGGGGTATTATTTACTGTGGAAGATGATAAAGGTGCAGAATATAATCTTGCACTGTCCAAAATCTTGAAGGGGTCTGATTTAGAACAAGTCAAGTTTCACAGGAGATATAATTAAAATATCCCTAAACTATCTTTTGTTGTTGTTGTTGTTGTTTAGTTTGGAAAGAAAAGGGGATTTCCCCAGATACAAGCTAATATATCTTCTAATTCTGTTGTGTTTGCCCAGAGTTGTATAAAATAAACTAGCTGTTTATCCTAAACATTTGTTGTAGATTATTTCTCTAATACATAAACTAATAATCTCTAATTTGGTAGATCAGATTGTCACTGGTTTAGACAAGACCATGACTTTCTCATAGTTTCTCTTCCTAAGCACTATAGCAGCATTTCCCCTCCTTTTTTTTCTGTGAAAGAAACCTGCATTGATGCACTGAAATCTTTGTGCTGGTTTGAAAGTAGTATTATTTTTTAAACAGAAAGATAAGAAGCAAGAGAGCCATTGCTTAAAATTCTGCCACAAACACTTCGGGTTGGATTTGCTGGAGGAAATGGGCTCTTTTGTTTGTATAGTTGAGGGGGGAATGGTTTGGGAGGGGGTAAAGTCTCATTTTGTTATTGTTTTTTTTTACCAAGCAAGGTACAGATGGATTCATTAGCGAAGAAGAATGCCTGGTTCCCCTGATGCACGCACTGATGTAATGAGGAAAGCAGCATTCTCTTATGAGCAGCAGCTGTTTCTCTGTCGTCGCTTCCGAAAACCTAAATATAAAAAGCAAATTTTGTGAGCCACAAGTTGACGCATCTACTAAATGCACACTGTTAGCTTCCGAAGGGTGATTAAATAAAAGTAAAATTCTCTGGCCATCTGTAATTCTGGTACACAGTGCTGAAAGTTCACCAAGTCAGTGCTGTCCTTCAAAGATTCCAAAACTTAAGAGAACTCTATTGTAGCCCACATCAAGTAATTCAAAAGCCTGATTAATTAATTATGTGTCATCCAGTGGTTTTCAGCCCCCAACAACCACATAGGTGACTATCCTCTGCTAGCATTTTGTCTTGCCTTTCAGACTTCGGGGTAGAAAACTGACTCTGCAGCCAGCCAGCCCAATCAAGAGTAGACAGATACTACAGTGAAAAGAGCACCAAGAGAGCGCTTGGTTCACTATATCAGCAGCCCTCAACCCTTCCAGCTTGGTGGACTGACTGGGGGGGAGAGGGGATGGTTCTGTGGGAGTGGCAGGAGCATGTACTGTATGCACAGCTCCATTTGCATAAGCAGCAGGCGCGCATAGTCGTCACTCATGCAAACAGAGCTTAATACGGTCACGCAAGCACCCGCTGCTCACAGAAGCGCCCGTCATTCACGCAAGCGAAGCTACACGTGCGCACCTGCCACTTGCACAGCCTAGTTCCAAATGCACCGTGGCCCGGTAGTGGGCGACAGCCCAGGGATTGGGGACCCCTGCACTATTTGGCCCATCCAGCCCCTTTTCAGGGTTCTTTAAAAATGTTACCCCCACTTACCAAACATTTGGCAGCAGAAATATGAAAATTATTTTTAGAAAGCATCTTCAGGTACATGACCCAAAATTTCAAAATAGCTCTCACCCCTTGTGCCAGCCTGGAAAAAATAAGGAGACAAACAGGTTAGGTACCATTGGCATGGTCTGTGGGTGCTTTCAAGTAAAGTTGAACAGCTTCTCTTCTGTTGCTTTACAGGAAAGAGCCCATCAATCCCACAAAAGGATTGATTGATTTGAATGCCTAATCCAAGAAGATGGGATAATAGAAGCGGGGCAGGATCCAGAATCATATTCCCTCCTCCTGCCCACTAAAGGAGTCTGAAAACTGTTCCTCTAGGTAGACTCTTCCGTGCAGATGGGTTTAGCTGTCTCTCAAGACTTGCCTTTTCCCCTAGTACCACCTTTTGGAAAGAGGAAGTTGTCCCATCAGCAAGTCAATCCATCAATTAGGCTACAACTGATGCAGACTGAGGCGGTGCAGGCAGTTTTGGGGCCCCTAAGAATGGCCCCTGTAACACCACTGTTCTGTGAGCTGCATTGGCTACCTGTCTGTTCCTGCAGGTCCCATCACCCTGATTATTATGACTGGCAGGGTCCAGGAGGGAGGTCTTCTCTGCTGTTACTCCTGCCTCTGGAACATCATGCCCCCCTGATGTGAGATTGGCCCCAACCCTCCTATCCTTTCATAAGGGCCTACAGACGTGGCTCTGCCAGTTGGCTTGGGGTCCAACAGGGGAGCAGCGCAATGGAGATGGTTGATTGAGTAACAGCCGATCCGATTTTAATGTTTGGTTTTACTTTGTCTTTTAATGTACATATATAGATACATTTTTATGACTATAAGAGCCCAGAGTTACCCTGTGGTAAGATGGGCAGCCAATAAATTTTATAAATAAAACAACAAATAAATTTAAAAAAATTGCCTTTGTTGCTCCTCAGTTAGGTGTAAGGACATCATCACTTGTTGGTCTCATTGCTGAGGCAGAAAATGACTCAGTAGAAAGGACAGGACAAGAAATGCCAGCCTAGTTTTGGGCCATCTTATGAACACACCTGAACATAGTCATGAAAAAGAGCTTCAGGATCTCCTTCAGATGTTAGATCAGGAAGTTAACATTGATTGGGGGAGGGGGTTCCCCTTGCAATCAGCTGTTCAACAAGGCAGATAGAAGAAAGCCATGGTGTCACCTTCTGTATAGGTTTGAAACTTCCCTAAATGGCTGCACAATTGGCAAGCTAGAACTTAACTTTTCAGAAGAAGGTTTATCCATTTTTCAGCATTTACGCGGTCCTATTTTTTGTACCCTCAAGGCAAGTTTGCAGTTTACAAAAGCAAAACACAAGAAATAAAGTTATTTTACTTAGTTCTCTGAAATTCAGTGTAATAGTATTGAATTGGGGATTGGATTGAATTGGTTCATGTGAACTGCCAACCATATAATGTATTTTTAAAAAACTCTAAACAAAATATAAAATTTTATGGATTTGGCAAATAATAGTGAAATTGATTTCACTATTCAATTCCTTTAAAAATCTTTTTTATTTTTTGTATAAACAACGTGTTCTATTTGTAATAAAAAGATGGTTTTGTAACTGCCATTAAGGATATAATATGGCTCTCCAGATAGGATATCTCCAAGTCTGCTTTTAGACTTAGAATGTTAAATTAGAAAATTTAACATGTCCCATTGCAGTCAGATGATTGCATTTCAGGCACTTGGTAACTAGCTCTCATTTACAACTATTTGCAATGTCCCACACTCATGTGACCTTGATTTGAGACATTTTTGCCAAAGTGCCCATGACTATGGTGGCTAGTTTTATGACTGAGCTTCCAGGTAATATATTTTTATGACCAAAGGGCTAATGGAGCAGAGCTGCAAACAGTCAGTCAGTCAGTCAGTTAGTTAGTTAGTTAGTTAGCTAGCTAGCTAGCTAGCTAGCTAGTTAGTTAGTTAGTTAGTTAGTTTTTAGTTAGTTAGATAGTTAGTTAGTTAGATAGATAGTTAGATAGATAGTTAGATAGTTAGATAGTTCGTTCGTTCGTTCGTTCGTTCGTTCGTTCATTCGTTTGTTCGTTCATGTCTTGCCTATTCTTCAGAAGCTTGAAGCAGCATACTAGCTTGCCCCATTTTATCTTTATAGCTGTCAGGCCTGCTCCAGCCCAGATCTTTAGGAAAGAAAGACCCTCAACTCCATTTGGTTGAAGTGATAGATTCTTTTACTAAAGTTGAGTGGTTGCAGCGAAAGAAAGGCTAGATCTGAATATTTCAACGCAAAGGGGTAATTCCCGTTCCCTGGCAATCCCCCCTTGATCAGTCCACCCTTGACCAATGGCATGCTGTTTAGCTGTTTTGGGAACAGCTGTGTGTTTGGCACCACTCGATGTAGTTTCACATTCCATTCTCAGGCCAGGTGTCCTTGAAGATTCCAGTGTATTCTGGTCATGGCACCTCTGGTTTCCATCAAGGCTATAATCCTCTCCCCTCCCACCATCTTCCCATCTTCACTACTCTACATTCCATTGCTTCCTCCCCCCCCTCCCCTTGCAGTTTATGGCAGATGCCAGCAAAGCAGAAAAGCTGAAGATGGCAGATCTGACAAGAGCTCTATAAGTTAGGTTAAGACAGTTTGGTGTAGTGATGATGGGTTAGAAAGTAGGAGAGTTCTAGTTCTGCCTGAGGCATAGAGCCAGCAGGGTGACCTTGCGCCAATCACTCCCTCTCAGCCCTAAGATGGAAGCATTGGCAAACCAGTTGTCAATGCTGCTAACATCAGATGTTCTTGCTTTGACAACAGGTGGAAATGCAGCCATTTTCTCCATTACTTTTAGAATTAGTTGATGCTGGGAGGGGGCATAAGGATGAGAGTCCAGCTAGTCATAACAATAATAACTTAGCCGTGGGAACCCAAGGACATTGGGCCCAGAGCTGATAGTGTTTTAGTGGGCTGGAGAGCTGGGGAGAAAGTCCATGCTTCAAGCTAATTGGGGAATGTGATTTATGACTGTTTATTGGAGGAGGGAATTGTACTTTGTTACTTTGTATCCAGGGGAGGGGAATTTAGTTTTTTTTTTCAACTGTGTAGTGCCGATTCTTTGTTTCTCAAATAAAAGATTCTTTAAGGTAAACAATGCCTCAAAGTTCTTTTAAAGAGTTTCATCTGTCGGAACCATGACACACACCACTTCTGAAACAGCTGTCAAGATAATTTTATCTTCTTGTCCAGGTACCGTCCAACCAGAAATCAAGACTGACTAGGTGGTATACACCCATGCACAATATGAATATCTGGCCCAGAAAGATAACACAACTTAGCAAATCTTTGGGGATCACACTTGAGTCTCTCAAGCCTGCTACTCCAACCATTAAACCACATTTATGAACTAACCAAAAATCCTTATTTGAAAACAGCTGAAGGTTTCTTTCTTCCCCAAAAAGCCACCTCTTATTTGAAGCTCTCATTTGAATATTTTCACATACCTGTTTCTAATTAAAATGTATTGTTTTGAACAGCCATTTTACATTGCTTGATTTTCATTTCATTTGTCCTGCTTAGAAATTCTTTGAAATAGTCATTCTTTTTTTTTCCTACATGAAAATCAAATTGTTCAATTATCCAAAATGAAAAGAAAGATGGGGGTGGATAAAAGAGAAGAAATGGTAAGAGCTGGAATTCATAATCGCTAATTGAAGAGTTATTTTTGCTATTGAATAATAGGATTTAAATATGCTTGAATTTTCTAAATTGATTATATCTGCCCATCCGTTCATATCTGGCAGAGAAGATTCTGTCTGTTAGGAAACTATACCTGGAAGGTCCCTGGAGGTGGGAATTTTCTGCCACGGCTTCCACCTTACTGAATATTTCCTCCCATCCCGAAGTGAAATTAACTCTGTTCTTGTTAAAATTTGGCAAATCCCTTAAAACCAAAAGATTGTTAGCCCTAAGTGGTAGTTCAGACAAAAAGTACAACCAAGAGTAACTACATATATCTTTATTGTAAGGCTACGTTAACAGAATCTTGCAAGATTGGTTTCTCCCCTCCTTTCTTTGTATTCTCCAGAAAACTTGGGAGGTTCCCTTCTGAAACACTTAATAATAATAAGAGTAAAGTTGGAAGGGACCTTAGAGGTCATCTAGTCCAACCCCCTGCTCAGGCAGGAAACCCTATATCATTTCGGACAAATGGCTGTCCAGTCTCTTCTTAAAAACTTCCAGTGTTGGAGCATTCACTGCTTCTGGAGGCAGGTTGTTCCACTAGTTAATTGTTCTAGCTATCAGGAAGGTTCTCCTTAGTTCTAGGTTGCTTCTCTCCTTGGTTAGTTTCCACCCGTTGCTTCTTGTCCTGCCTTCAGGCGCTTTGGAAAATAGCTTGACTCCCTCTTCTTTGTGGCAGCCCCTGAGATATTGGAACACTGCTATCATGTCTCCCCTCGTCCTTCTCTTCATTAAACTAGACATACCCAATTCCAGCAGCCGTTCCTTATATGCTTTGGCCTCCAGTCCCCTAATCATCTTTGTTGCTCTTCTCTGTACTCTTTCTAGAGTCTCAACATCTTTTTTACAGCGCGGTGGCCAAAACTGAATGCAGTATTCCAAGTGTGGCCTTACCAAGGCATTGTAAAGTGGTATTAACACTTCTCAAACTTTCTTTTCCTCTGTGAGTTGAGATACCTTTTGTACAATGTTTGTCCAGTTTGCAGCTCTTCCGCCTGTCTCCCAAGGTCATTCCCACATACCATTAAACAGATTAAACCTTTATCAATTTCTGTAGCTCAAACTGCTGGTGAATGCATAGGAGAAAGGAGTCAGAATGTTGCCATCTCTGCAGTATCCGGAATCCAAATGTAGGCTTGCTTATTTGATCCCGTACCATCAACGCATATACATTCACAGAAGGCTCTTCATGTCTGACTTAAACTTTGATAAATTTGATTCTTCCTAGCTTTACAATAGTGCTGTAAGTGCCATGTGTGTTTTATTTCCCCGCGGGTTTGTGGAAAGGAAAATTGTTCCTTATTAATGTGCTGGAGTTTTTCCCCTTTGTATTAAATACACCTACACGCATTCTCTCTCTCTCAAAGTAGGGAAAACTGAACAGAAGTAGTAGTACAAGTAGTCCTCAGCTTACCACCCACTTGAGCCCAAAATGTATGTTGTTAAATGAGAAATTTGTTAAGTGAGTTTTGCCCCATTTTTTGCCTTATTTGTTAAGTGAATCATTGCAGTTGTGAAATTAGTAACACGGTTGCTAATGGGAGAATCTGGTTTCTCCCGACTTTGTTTGTCAGAAGATCTCAAAAGGGGATCCCATGACTCTGGGACACTACAACCGTCATAAATGTGAGTCAATTGTCAAACATCCCAATGTACATCACGTGATCATGGGGATGCTGCAACAGTCATAAGTGTGAAAAATGGTCATAAGTCACTTTTTTAGTGCTGTTGTAACTTCGAATGGTCATTAAATGAAGTGTCGTAAGTCGAGGACTACCTGTAATTTTAAAAAAACCTGTGCTCTGAGCATCATCTATAGGGGTACAAGTAATTGTTGCATGATTATTATCAGCAACCTAAAGCATGAGAGAAAGTGAAAAGAAAAAATCATGTTCTGTACATTATGGAATATGATTACTGTCTTTGAGCAGAGATAAACAATGATGCTCTGACAAGCAGCAGAACAAATGAGAGCAGCCTACTTTAATGGACAGACTCAGGATCATTAGTGACTATTTACTGGCCTCCTGGTAAATAATTTAATCGTGGGATCAGCTGTTGAGGAATGAAGTTGTGAGAAGGGGGAGCAAGGCATAATGGTCATGATGCCTTCCTTATTGCACAGACATTCAGATGCTGTACTTGTTGACTTTCTGGTAAAGATTAAATGGCTGTCGCAGTGCTGTCATCCATCATGATACCTGGTCACAGACATGGCATTTTAATTATGCACGGCAACAACCTCGCACACTAGATCCATCGTTTCCCTTCTTTTCAGCCTTCTCTGAAATACTGTCCACGTTTATTTGTTTGCAGAAAAATATCTCTCTGCTGTCAACCTTGTGCTCTGCAGAGAACTGGGGAATATTGCTCTCAGTGTTTCAAGACAATGTTCGTGCTTGTTGGGCACCATGGCTGTCAAGCCACAATGCACTCAAGGATCATATCCAACACCTCACTGTGGTTGCGTCTTGTTGAGAAGTAGCAAGAAAGATTAGCAAATACATTCTCAATATAAAGAAAAGGGGAACTTGTTCTCTGTTATTTGGGAGGCAAGATATCCCTGCATCCATCTTTACTGAGAATGGAGTACTTTCCAAAGAGCTGTCATAGAATAATCTCTGATTCAAGGCAACTTCTCCAATAGGCTCTTTATTCCAAATCCATGTGGAAAATAACTAAGAAGTGACAACCAGGGTCTCAAAACTGCCCATCAATAATTAATCTTTTAACAATAAACCAAATAACTACCAAAGATAAACTTGTTATAATTTTCTCCATTGTAGCGAGATAAATTAAATTTATCTATAGAAAGAGAATAAAAATAATAGAAAAGAAATCATGAGAATTATTGCACTGATATGGGCAAAAAATTAAATTCAAATGTTATGTAAATATATGATCCTCTTTGACCTCTTTCTCTTGATTTATTTTGTAATGCATAAGCATAGCAGCATTGATAGTAGAAAACTGCTACCTAAAATCTACATATAGTAGATCATTGATTAGTAAAAAATTAAATGTGATGTAGGGTGTGGCAGGTACCTCAGACATCTCCCCACTGCTCTGAAATAATGGGTCCTTCCACCTGTGAAATACTTGCATATCACTTTGGAGAAGAGATAAAGGTAAAGGTTTCCCTTGTCCAGTTGTGTCTGACTCTGGGGGGGGGGGGAAGCACAGTGCTCATCTCCTTTCTTAGCCAAGGGAGCCAGCATTGTGCAAAGACATTTCTGTGGTCGTGTGGCCAGTATGACTATATGCCAAAGGCACACAGAACACTGTTATCTTCCCACCAAAGTGGTACCTATTTATCTATTCTCATTTGCATGCTTTCAAACTGGGCTGGAGCTGGGGCAGGAACAGAAGCTCAACTGGTGGTGCAGTGCTGGGGTCTAGAACTTGGGCTGTCAACTTTCCAACAGACAAGGTCAGCATATTGTCTGATTTGCCTAAAGGAGTGCACATATCAATCAATCAGTAAGGAAAACGTGCTTCTTCAGGAGATGCAAGAAAAAGGCAACTAAAGTGTGAACGGTTGGGATTTTTAACTTAGAGAAAAGATTCCTTTGAGGAGATGTGACTGAGGTTGAATAAAAGTATTTATGGGAAAGAAGAGTGCTAACAAGACATGTTTTTCCGTTTCCCACAATATCAGTACTCAAGGCCATCAAATGAAGTTAACAGAACATTTAAACATGATGAGAGGAGATATTTCTTCATGAATTATGTAATCAATTCATAGAATATACCATAAAATGTTTATATGGTTTCAGAAAGGAACTAGACGGATTTTCAGAGAACTATCAAAGGTTACTAGCTTAGCCAATTAAATGTTGCTTCCAGGCATAGGGGCAGTCCACTTCTACCTCCTAAGACAGTGAAGGCAAACCTTCTGCCCTCAGTGTGTCAAAAAATCAGAAAATGCCTAACTTGATTCTGCTGGTGTGTCAACCCCCTCTTCCCTCTCTCCAAAAAATAAAAGAGAAATAATTCTTTATCTCCCCCTCCTCCATGTAGACTACTCTGAAGAATAGCACTCGGGAGCAGTACCGAGGCTGGCCCAGGCTTCATCTTCAGTTCTAGCACCATTGCTACCACTCAAAAAGGCTGCCTATTGCCATTCCCCAAGAAGCATGAGCCTTGAGGAATGTTACGATTACCCCAGTGGCCCAGTGAACCCCAGAATCTTCTACATGCTGTTAATCAATGTTCACGTTATGTTGACAGGCTCCTGTGGCTTACCCAAAGCTGCTCTGGGTCACATGAGGCCTTTGTTTTTGAAGCGGTTTTGGAGAATTCTCTTCTACGGCCTCAACAACCTCTTAAAAAACACATGAAAACACACTCTGTTCTTGCACAATTTTCAGAGGCTCCGGGGCCCGTGCAAGAGCACAACCCTCTTGCGTGGACTTTGCAGCCTCTGAAAATCATGTGAGAATGGATAGTGCTTTTGAGAATACCTGTTGAATCTAGGTCAATGCTGGAGTGTCACCCAAAATGGTGTGCTGGGTCAATTTTGACCCGTGTCACAGGTTCGTGATCACTTGCTGAATGGGAGATTTGATGTCCTGTTTGTGAGCTTCCTAGATGCATCCTGTGGGCCACTGTTTGATGGACCTGGATCTGATCCAGTAGGACTTTGGTCATGTTCTATCATTGCAGCGTGATGCGATTTTCAGACTTTTAGCATCTGCAGCAATTGAAGTTTTCAAAAGTTCAGCGTAAAATCAATGCAAGAACAGGCGTCCTCATAGTGGAGTAAGCTTGTGGTTCCTTTGTGTCTTTTCTAATTTGGGGCTCACTTTCTAAAAGCACTACACAATAGTAGAGTAGCCCTTCTAATTAGTGCCTTTATGCTTTTATGCAGGTGTTCTTATAACAAGTAGTTGAACGTGTCTTTGGCAAATGATCACATCTTCTGCTCTTGCTGTACAATTATAAAATACTTTACTTGTCTCTGTGCACCTTTACCTCAGTCTGAAAATGGGGCATCTAATCAATCGAGAACAAACATTAGCAAAAACTAATACTTGTCTGAAACTATATAAGCAATTATAATTCAAACCCACCTTATCAGGAGAGAGAGAGAGAGAAAGATTCTCTTTTTGTTTTTTGTTTTTTTCCTCTCTGTACTTTGCGAAGTCAGAAGTTCGGCGAATGAAAAGTTCATTACACTTAGTAAATCATATATTTCCTTTGGATAATTTGACCATGTTTGCATATGCAGTGTGTCAATCAGGTATTGCCGTATTGCTTGGCCAGTTAATAAAAGATGTGCCTTCCTTTGGTGTAGTGAAAACAAAATAGTAGGTCAGCGCAGCGTTCTTCACACTGGGAAGTGTAAACCTGTTATTGAGTCTCTAAATGAGTCTTAGAGTTTTAAATTGCTAGATGAGGAATAAATTGTAGGTAGGAGACCTTAAGGCATGTTGAAAGAGTTACAAACATTTTAAAAGGATGAAGATGATCAATTTCTTTCAGTTATGATTCCTTGATACGCTAGCACAGCCTGACCCTACTGCCTTTCTCCGAATGGCTGGCCTCAACAGTGTGAAGCTTGCACTATTGGTGATAGTTTAAGAACAGCTGTATAAGCAAAATTATATGAGTTTAATTATGAGCTGCAAAGCTCACTGTATGGATACCAGTAACAGTGAGAACAGCTGGATGAAATGAGAATGGATGGGTATTCAGCAAGAAAGGCCAGTGAATAATTCTTCAGTAAACTGCTGATGCGCTTTTGTATCATAAATGGTTATGGAGCCAAGGCTGATGTTACTAGAACGTGTATTTGATTTTAATAACTCATGTATTTTTTAAAGAAACCTACCATTTGCATAACCTTCAAAAATTAAAACATCACAGAATACATTCTGTTTATCAGATGTCATGAATGTCATACCTTGCAAAATGCCTTCCATGTAAGCACACCATTTCAGGAAAAACTGAAATGAATGTGAAGAAGCTAAATAGAAACGAAGGTAAAGCTAAGAGTCTGTGGAGAAAGTCTCAATCATCTAGGTCATGGTTGTCCCAAAGGTGCTTTTCCAAAAAGCAACTGGACTTTCTTGTGTGTTTTTTTCCCTTTGAAATCATTTCTCATCCAAGAAGCTTTTCAAAGAAAAAAAAATCATGGCATAGTAGTTGCCTTTTGGAAAAGCATCTTTGGGTAAAGCTAAGAGGCAGGAAAAATGATGTGCTCTTCCAGTTGATGAGTAATTAATTATATTATGCTAGGGATGGAGCAGGTTTGGTTTGGTGGTTAAGGCATGAGGCTAGAAACTAGGCGCCTGAGAGTTCTAGTCCTACTTCAGGCAGGAAAGCTGACTGGGTAACTTTGGCCCAATCACTCTCTCTCAACCCAACCCACCTCACAGGTTTGCTGTGAGGGAAAATAAGAAGAGGAAAGAGTATTAGATATGTTGCTGGCTGACTTATTTATAGAAATAATGGAGGGTCTTTGGTGATCTCTGAGCTTGCTTGTTTTCTGGCAGATGTTTCATTGCCCAAACTAGGTAGCATCATCAGTGCTAGTCTGCAAGAAAACAAGCAAACTCAGATAGCACCAAGGACCTTTCATTTCAAACCTGAATTACAAATGTTCCCCTTTATTGATAGAAATAACCGTGGGATTTTAATTTATTTTTTTTTTAAAAGATAGCTTTGCTTTGTGAAAACTTGAGGAAATATTTTGCTTGGTAGGAGGATCGTTTCCAAAGGCATTGCAAAAGTTGACCCAGCTTAGCATAAAAGCTGCCTTTACAAACTATCCCTTTTCTGCATGTTATTTGCTACATGTATGTGAAAACGCGTCATTGTAAAAGACTGGGGAGAGGCTACAATTGCCAGAAGAGATCCTAAACCAGCCACAGGACCTTCAGTGCAATTGCTAATGTGAATGTAATTCATTGAGATTCATCATCCATTGTTGCAGTTCACGTCCAGTATCACCAACTTAGTGAGGGGGTGTTTCATTTTATTTAACCTTCTACTCTGCCCTTGATGTTTAATTGAAGGTATACAACTTAATCATTTTTCTTTCACTTTGTGGACCCACTTCATAAGATGATGCTGACATGGTCAAAGCACGAGACGCTACATCTGCCCAAATGCAGCCTAACAAACCAAGCTAGCAAAACTGTCAAAGTAACCTTTGCCATTTGTTTCTGTCATGTAACGACAGTCAGCTTGTCATAACTGTGTTGCTATAGGCATGAGAACCGCTGTATTGTGTTTTTATTTATAAGATGGTGGCTTTACCACCAGTACAAAGGAAATACCGCTGATTTCCATTCTGACAGTTTTAACAATCCTGATCTTGTAATGACTGGATACTAAAATTGCGTCTGAATGGTGAGACTCAATTTATCAGCAATTGTAGCCAAAATAAAAACGTATTTGTTTGCTTGTTTAATTTATTGGCGGTCCATCTTACCATAGGGTAACTCTGATGGCCACAAAGCAGGACACTAAGAAGATGCTTGTGGCCTATATTTAAATTTATGTTTTAACACTGGCCAGTTTTTGACATTCTTAGCAAAGAAAGCTGTTAAACCACACATGTTGTTTACCCGGAGTTTGAGTTGATGAGAAAAAACAAAAGAATTAAAAAGTAGTTTTCAATGGAGCAAAAGATTTGAAACGGGCCCTAGAAAAGAAAGATTTCTGGGGGCAATTAAGTGTCTCTTCCTGTATGTGAAACTAGTGTCAACGCTGCTAACATTGGATGGTCTTGCTTTGACAACGTATGGAGATGCAGACTTTTTCTTTCTTATACTTTATTCTTAGAATTAGATATACTGGGGGAGGGGGAGGAATGTGATGGGAGTTAGTTAGACATACAATATTGTAATAAGAGCTGATAAGGAATGGCGGGATAAGAACTGGGCAGAAAGCCAGCATTTCAAACTAAAGGGAGAATGTGATTTATGACTGTTAGTTGTAGGAGGGAATTGTGCTTTAATCTATGTGCTGAAGGGAGGGGAAGTCAGATTTTGGCTTCAACTATGTACGTGCTAAAGCTATGCTGCTCGAATAAAGTTTCTTTAAGGTAAATAATGCCTCAAAGTTCTTTGAAAAGTTTCATCTTTCAGAACCATGACAACTAGTTTACATTATTACATTACACTTTTATCCATCAGTCATATGTACAGTGAAATTTCTATGAATAGTCATCTTTACTCAGGAAAAATGGGCAAAGAGTTGTATGTGCCTTCATGTCAGTCTTGACAAATCCCTGCAGCTTTTTGGCAGCATTTTCAGAAGTCGCTTGCCCTTGCATTTTTTTTTCTAGGGTTGAGAGTGAGTAACTGGCCCAAGTATACCCAGATGGCTTCAGGCAGAAGTAGCACTCATGCTCTCTTGGTTTCTTGCCTGTAATTTAAAACACTGCACCAAACCAGCTCAAGAAATAACTATTCACTAAGAAACCTTCACTTAATTCCACCAGGCCCAACCATTTGGAGATATTTGTTCTTCTTCCTTTCAGTTACTAACATTGTACCTCACTTCCTCCTTTTGCTACAGCGCAAAAGTATGCTATACATTTAAAAGGTGGTCAATAAACAGCTAAAATAGATTTGAAGGTATTCTACAAACTCCTTAATCTGGGCCTTAGATATGCTAACTAGTTGTCCTGACAACTGACCAGTGCCTGTTAAATTTCTCCTTTCAGGTGTGCCAGAACTGCAACTCCCAGAATTCCTAGTCAGCCTGGAAATTGTAATCCCTCACATCTGAAGAAAATCAGATTGGAAAAGGCTGAACTAGATGTTTGATAAGCAATCGACAGAATTATTTTTATTATTATCTCATGAAGATATAAAAGATTGGACATTTTCATGAAGGTAGCATCCGTTCTAGCTATTATATTCACTTAGAGTTATGAGGGATCCTTGGTGCTCTCTGAGCTTGGTTGTTTTCTTGCAGACACTCCATTACCCAAACTAGGTAATATCTAATATATCTAGTTTTGGTAATGTCTGCAAGAAAACAACAAAGCTCAGTGAACACTAAGGAATCCTTCATTTCAACCCTAAGCTACAAATATTCTCCTTTATTGGTATCACTTATAGCTAATATAAAAGCTTCCACATTGCATTGTGAAAAGAGCATCAATAGGTACACTTTTTTGGGGGGGGGTTCCGGTTTTGGGCTCTGTAATCGCTTACATTTTCTCTTCCGTTTAGCTACAGAGCCTGATTCTTGTTCAGACACTACAAATAAAAGCTTTTAGATCACATTAAAGCAAAGGCTGTTCTGCTCCTCTGGCTGGGCCCAATGCTATTGTGGCCTATTACTCTGAATTGAGGAACATTGTTTGCTGCCTCTATGTCATTATAGTTAGCAAACATAACCGTGTTCTGAGATTTGGACACTTAATAAATGCCATTAGCTTAATTCCGCTTTGATATCCACCGATAACAACAAACCAGGGGCCAGTCAGCAGGCGATAATGTCCTCAGTGCTGCATCAGCATACCATATCTGGAAAAATGATTGTGTAGATACTGTGTGCTCTGTTTTAAATCTTCACTGCTTCCTTGAGCAGAATGCTAGATCAGTGCTGATTAAGCTCCCAGGGAAAGCCAGTTTTTCAATTCCATTTGAGCTGAATCTGTTCATTTGGCTGAGGTCTAGGTGTTGGTTGCAATTGAACTTGTGTCGTTAGAGCCCTCAGAGCTTTCTGTTGAAAAAAAACAAACATGCTTTCTTCAGTTGCATCTTCTCTATCTTCCCTACAATAATTTTTCCAGCTTGCTTTCTTTTCAGAAAAAGAATTAGGGCTGTCCTTGGTAACTGTACGGGAGGTTGCATCTCCCATTCTTTCCGAACAAATATATTTTTTAGACTATATTTATGTCTGAGAATCCTTCTATTTTAATTCTGTGCAAAGGATGACAGTAACACTTACAGGACTTCACTGAGCGGAAGGCAAAATGGCAGAGGAAATGAGCTAGAATAAGAAAAAAAAAGATGAAGATAAACTCTACCTATCTTTATATTAGGGACAGTTCTCCTTTCAAAGATTCTGTGGGTAAAATATTGCCCCGGCTCGTTCCCTCATTTGGGATGTCTTATAAATAATGCTAGAGCTGTGATCAATATTCAAGACACTGAGAGCTTCAATCTGCCAGCATAACTAACTCTAATACATATGCATATTAATGCCTGTGCTTAAATAGAAAGGTAACAGAGCACAGCCTGATTTTTTTTATACCCTGCAGCAGTTGCCTTACATTGTTTTGTGAATTATATTGTTTGAGTCAAACAATGTAATTTTGTCAACCACCTTTGTTTGGCTCTTAAATCTGTGATGACATGTTGCTGCAGAGTTTAACAAAAATGGAGCCAACGAAAACAGAATACAGAATACTGGGGCAGCAATCTTTGTCATTAGAGACATTTTATTTTATTTTATTTTAAATGTTCTTAATGAGTGCATTATAAATGTTCTTAATGAATGCATTAAGCCTTTGCAAGTATTACAGTACCAGTTTTGCAAAAGAAAAAAGAAAAAAAGGAACACACAATATTCTTCTGGATCTGAAAATTTCAACCCCATCCCTTTTAATAATATCATGTCATCAGTCGCTTCTTTACAAATCCAAGGGAAGACCCCAAAAAAGAAGTGTTATCCAGCTTTTTTGGGGGGAAAAGATTAGCCAAATGTGATATGCATCACAAAGCTATTTCTTTTGCTAAGGAGGTTCAATTGTTGAACACCTATTTGTTCTTCAAAGAAATAACATGTTCCTCCTAGATGAATCCTTTTGCTGACTTTCCACATTTCTGGCAGAAGCTTTTATCTAGCCTATCCTTCTCATAAAAATATTAGATAAGAAAAGAGAAGAGATGGATAAATAAAGGTGTATTTAAAGACAAATAAAATCTAATTTAAAGTTTTAAATTAGATGGGTTTTTTTAAAAAAAAATTCTTCACAATCCATTACCAAAATAAGTGTATGGCTTCACTTATATTTCTATCCAAAACAAATCAAAATATAAGAGCCTCTGTCTTGACATGGAATTAAGCACACCAGGCTGGCTAGCAGAAAGGGAAGCTAATTTGTTGGGAAAGGCAGAATTACTAGATTCACAGAGAGAGAATTATTAATATGCCCGGGGAAGAGGCATATGGCAATCTGAATTAATCTGAAATACACCAACATGGTGACCAAAAAAAAGTTACGCCTGAACTCTAACATGGAGAATTACTATGCAACTGGAGCAGAAGCATCCAGTTTGGTCAGGCTGACATTAGCGATTAACCTTTGCATCAGTGATCTTGTGCAGGACAAGACAAATTATGCTAGCATTTGTCAGGGCTCCATACTCAGCCCCCAGCATTTTCAACTAAAACAGTTGGAAAAGCAGGCATGCCAAGTCAGGTGCCCACCATCTGTTGCTATAAAATCCTTGATCCGAAATACAATGTGCCACTAATTTTCTTGACCCCAGCTGAAAGAAGATTATGACAGTCAGGAGAAACTATGCTACACAGCAAACCACAAAGCCACAATGAAGTTTTTATCCTGGGACAAGATCAGAGATACTGATTCTGCACTCAGAGGCAAGAGCCAAGGTAGAGTCTTTTAATCCCACACCTTCTCATTGGCAAAAGAGAAAAAAAACATTTCCCACAAAACCACTTGATAGGTTCCATTTAAATCAAGAATTTGGGTACCGTGCACGTATATATTATTCTCCATTGTAAAATAAAATAAAATACATTTTCTTCTACAGCCAGTTTTTTCTCAAAAAAAAACAACACTGTGGTGAGGTCCCTGAGCCAACTGACACCGCTTTGATAGAATGCAATTCTTTTTTAACCAGGCTTATAAAAGCCTCTGCTTGTAGCTGTTGTCAAAGTAATGGTTTGTATAAAGAATATGAATTTGAAATCATTGCTAAAAGGATTCTCAGTGGTCTAGTGAGCTTCTTGCCTTTCTTCTTTCATGTCTGCATGTTTGTATTTCTGCTTC
Source organism: Protobothrops mucrosquamatus (assembly GCF_001527695.2). NCBI lineage: Eukaryota > Metazoa > Chordata > Lepidosauria > Squamata > Viperidae > Protobothrops > Protobothrops mucrosquamatus. Next base: position 4,980 of record NW_015390844.1, on the reverse strand, counting down.
TGTTTCAAGGAATATCAATGTCCATCTTCTATTTTTAAAAAAAAAAAAAATCAAGAAAAGGAAGATTTGTTTCTGTCCTGTTTGAAAATGGCACCAAGCTTCTTATTGGGGTCTATGGAGGCCAGCCAGAGCTGTCTTCCTTATATAAATTTTTCAATTTGCATTCGGGTTCTTTTTTTTGATAAATACTCCCAAGAATTCCAACCTCCAAAAGCATATTTCTCAGAAGCTGTCTGTAATGAAATACTGATAATACAGAAAGATAGATAAATTTTATTACAGTCCAAGACCAGTAGAAAAGTAACTTAACCAAGCAGGATCCAAAAGTACAATTAACAGTTTAGTAGCTTAATTCATGGTGTCCTTTTGTTAATAAAGCTGGATATGACATACCTTTATGGCTAAGGCATGCAATTTATCAATTAATGCACATATGGCATTATGCCAAGGTTGCTTTTTTGTAGAGTTATGCACATACAGTCGTAACTGACAAAGAAGAGAAATGCAAATTAATGGCAAGGAAAGAGAAAATAAATTGTACTCCTTTGGTGCCTTATCTAGTCTCCCTTTGCTCTTGCAATAATTGCTGATCATCATATGCAGAAACCTCCTTATGATAATGCTGTTGCCTCTACCACCACTTTCAAAGACCTACCATCCTTAAGCAAAGCAATTTATTTCAATAAATCCATTTGTCATAATCTGGTGAAATATCATGTGTCACGCCCTCTAGCGTAGCCTGCTGGTAAAGCCCTTCAGTGAAGAAGGAAGAGGAGTTTTCCTGTGTTTGGAGCCATGTTTTATGGAAGTTCAAGGAGGAACAAGAGAAAGGAATGCAGTCAACCAAGACCAAAAATTAAAAAAAAAAGATAACACGTGGATCACTGCTGTATTTGTTTTCTAAAAAGATGCTTCTAGCCACAGAGAAGCCTTTGCTCTCCGATAGGATCAAAAGCGCAAAGATAAGGCACCACTTGACAGCTCTCGCCACTCTTTTATGTAAATAAACAAAACCTTGTGTTACATGGCACCAAAGGGAGCACAAGTAACTGTGTATTTGTCAACCATTTCAAGGAACGAATGGGGAACTACCACATTCACTGGAAAATATGCTCCATCAATGGAAATAAAATGGCAGCAAAAGAGAGAGCATACAAAATCCGTTTCAAAAGCAATCATAGCTACGATGGTCTCTGATGAAATATTTGGATAGGAGTTGAATAATATCTTTCTTGGGATCAAGCAAATAGTACTAGAAAGAATGTGCAAGCTTTTTCATTCAACAGAACTTTTCCCTGACTAGACGTTACAGATGGTAGAGGGTAGATAAGAAAAAAAGGAGGTAACATATTTCAGACTTTTTGGTCAATCTCAAATTGCAGATGATGGACTGGGTGCATTAACCGGTTGTTCACAGATGAGGTCCATGGTGAGATTTTCTTGTGTATTATGAGTGAAGGTAATTTTTTTTTTTAAAAAAAATGGTCTTTATGCACAAAAGTAAAGAGGGTCCTCTTGCTGACTTTTCAGCCAAGAAGAGGAGTGATTTTCTGAGCAAACAACAAGCAGAGTTCATTCATTGGTTAGAATAATTAAACATATCGCTGACATTTTTGTTCCTACCCACTGGTTTCATGTAATGTGCACCATCCCATAATATCCTTTAGCATGTTCCTGTTAGTGCTCATCTCAATATTCAGGAGGTGTGTTTTCATTTTTCTAATAAACTTTTGAGTGCAAAGGTCAAGCAAAACCCACTTGACTGATTCTTGTCAGTTTAACTGCTCATTTATTCCTCCCTGTCTAAGAGATTTAAGAATTGGGAGACAAAAAGTCTCTAACCTGCTGATATCAATAGGATTGAGAAAGAAAAGCTTGAGCTCCTAACATATTAAGCAAATACAGGCAGAAAGAAAAGCTTGAGCTCCTAACATATTAAGCAAATACAGGCAATGCACAAGTAATAAATATTTCTGTTTTATCCATCAGTGGTAGAATAAGAGTTAGATTGAGCAGAGAACGTCATAGTGCCACAAAAGATGGCATAGTCTCCCAACCATACAATTCATTCAGCAAAGTACTATGAGTACAAAGAATACTTTCTCTGTTCAAATTATTTTCCTTTTGAAATGTGTGAGTAAGCAGAAAGATATTAGCACGCAGCAAATGTGAAGAAGAGAAAGGCACTTATCATTTTAGATTGCACCCAGTCTTCGAAAGCTGCTGAACATAGAGATACATGGAGATCTGGATTTATTAGAATGCTCTAATATACCCATTGTGTTATGTGTGATATACTAAGAGCCTGAAAGCTTCTTCCGTCATCCTAACTACATACTACAAAACGAAATTCAAAACACATCATTATATTATGAAAAGATGCAAGTGTGTGGATAGAAACTGGAGTGCCCTACAGACTAGATGGCACCTGTGTTGTATTTAGTTAGATGCCATACTGAGCATAATAACAAGAGGTAATTATTTCTGATGTGTCTAATATTTCTGATGACTTTTAAGACTATCTCTGTAAGTTATAAAATAAAGTGCCTCAAGATGTTTAACAAAAGATATTTAACAAGAATAACTTAGGTTGCAAAGGATGGATTATATAAAAAGTCACCAAAAATGTATTTTAAGGTAAATATATTTTAATATACCAGTTAACCAACAAACATTCATTTCACTCTTGGAGTTAATGAGGAGATGAAATTGTTTACATATATTGCTATTCATACTGTAACCATAAATCTTAAAAATCATAAGAAAACATGGACATGATCCTGCATCAAAATCTGCCACCTTTGTTCCCCAAAGGTTTTTCTTCTTCTCCTCTATAAAAGTAGCATTTAAATCCTACTCATCTTTAGGATGATTCATTTGTTTATTTTTTTGAATTTCACTTCATATTGCAAAAAAAAAGAGAGAGAGAGAGAAGTGTTGCTGTTGTTTTCAGTCATGCATTTCTCCCTCGTTTCTAAATGTATATGGAGATTCTCAGTCATCCAGGTCATGGTTGTCTTTTGTCCAAAAGGCAGCTGGACTTTCTTTGTTTTTCCTTGAAGACGTTTTGCTTCTCATCCAGGAAGCTTCTTCAGAAGAAGCAAAATGTCTTCAAGGCAAAGCAAAGAAAATTCGGTTGCCTTTTGGACAAAAACACCTTTGGATCCCTCATTTCTGGTTTCTCTGACTACTCCATCTTCATGATCTGGAAAAGATCCATTAGAGCAGGGGTCCCCAACCCCCATTCTGTGGACCAGTACTGGGCCACGGCATGCCAGCAACCGGTCCACAGAAACAAGCGAAGCCCCATCCGTGGAATGCAGGCAGCACACAAACCACACACTCTTGGTCCGTGGAAAAACCTTTCATCCACGGAACTGGTCCCTGGTGCCCAAAAGGATGGGGACCTCTGCATTAGATGAAATCCTTCATGATCTCTCCCTTTGAAGTCCCTGAAAAGCATGGGAAGCCAGGAAAGCTATTATAGACTTATCAACAGAGATTGTACCATGACAACAGGATGCTCACACATCACTTTCAGTTACTTCTTAGCTATCGTGAGATTTTTACCATAACTGTATTTTTGTTTGGAAGAAAAAGTATTTCCCATCAATAGTTGAAAGAGAGAAAAAAAGTACACATAACAGAGGCTGGCAAACTCTAACAAGATCTCTGCTTGGGGTATATAACAGAAAATGTTTTATAAATTGAAGTCTAATTAGATCAGTGTTCCACGTACTAAAAAAAATTACTAGAGAAATTTTTAAAAAGAGTGCATGGCTTCGGTCACAGAGAATTGGAATGATGATTTAAATTACCTGTGTATCATTTGCATTTGGAGATCACATAATATCTGCATCTATCTCCATAACTTTACTTTTCATCCATAACTCCAAGACTTGTTACAGAAGAATTTCATTTTTAGATAAACTCGACTTCCTTTCTATGATGTAATTTAAAATAGAATTAGGGATTTTATCCGACATTCTTTTTGCCCATCTTAAGGTACCCGAGGAGTGAACGAAAGAGAAAACCTCTTAATTTTTCCACAACACACAATCAGTTTCTAACATCAGCTAAAATAGTCACAACTAAATTTGGTATTAGATGAAACTACTCCGTTCCTTCACTTTCAATGGGATATCACCTTGGCTAGTTTTATCTGGATGAAAGCCTCAGCTCTTTGACTAAGTAGTGAAGTAGCTCTGCTTATGTCCTACATTATCATTTCTGCTCTTATACATTTCAAGGTATATTACAGCATTCCTTCTTAAATAGTGGCTTCATTCCTACATGTGCAATAAAGAGAAATAAAAAGACTGGTGTTATATATATATACTTTCCGCTATACATTAATTATGTTATAAAATATGTTGTGTGCATGTGTATTATATTTATTATATATATATATATATTTGATGACTACTGAGTTTTCTTAAAAAGTAAAAATTAGAGCCAAATGACATACTACATTTAACATGCAATGTGCCATGTAATTTGCTAATTACTGCTATGGGAAAATTATTTTTGAGATTACAACATTCTAAATATGGAAATTTATCTCTAGCAACAATCTATGCTTGGAATTTTTAAACAATCTTATTTGGTTTAGGTAACCTCACCCTTTTGGCCTTCTAGAAGGCTCTGAAGACCTAATTTTTCCCCCTAGGGAAAAGAAGGGACAGGAGGTTAGTACAGCCCAATATGTGTATTTTAGTGTTGTGAGTTATTAATTATCCAGTGCCTTACTTACTTTATTAAAATTATGTTTTTAATTCTACCTTTTTTGTAGTGATTTTTATATACTATTTTTATATATTGGCTATTAATTGCTCAGAGTTATTTGTTTAAGAAGGAAGTGTAAGGAACAGGACAAGGGGATGAAGAACTGTAAGTTCCTTGGGTAGATAGGTAGCTATATAAATTCATTAAATAAATAAACTACCAAATTTACAGGCATTTAACTGGGTTTCATAACGA
>NW_015390843.1:29362-32538 GCF_001527695.2 Protobothrops mucrosquamatus | reverse complement strand
TGGAGAATCCTCGGGGCTCCGGAGGAGTTCTCACCTACATCGTCCATATAGGACGACTCGGGAACTCAACTCCTACCCCGGGCAGCTCACCTATCCCCTTATGCCCAGGGGAAAGGTATCAAGCCGTTTGACAGCTGATGCTAGCTGTCAAACCGGCTTTTACGCGAAACAGGCGGGAGGCAGCAAACAGCTGCGACCGTCGAAGACGCCTGCCACCGGAAGTCTCCAGCGTACCTGCTTTCTTGACTAATAAAATATTATAAGCTTGTGTAGTATTTAGTAATTAGCCAAGAGGAAATTGTTTTATCATCATGTAGAAAACATTGAATTGGGTTTTGGGTTTAGTTTGGTTTGGGTTTGGTATTTTGATCTTCCAGAGTTTTATATGTTGGGTTTTTATTTTACTCTGCGTAGAGCAATAGGTTAAGTAAAATAAAGACATAGTGTATTATCAAGGAGCGTGTATTTTTCTTGCAGCATTAAAAATGACATTTTTCTTTAAATTGCAGCATATTTTTGTCTGGAATAAATTGTTTAATTAAACTTGCACTTCAAATATTTACATTTGATATTTATATTGGTATTGTTTGGGTTTGCTGGTTCCTCAGGTTATCCTACTCTACGGATAGAGAAGAATGACCTTAAAAGTGTAACTTTGATAGAGGCAAAAGCTAAAGTGAAGGATATAGCAATCTCCAGAGAGAGGATAACACTAAAAGATGTTCTTCAGGAAGGTATTATTTAAAACTTGCTCATTTGTTTTACATTTTTTTTGTTTCTTTTCACAGTTTCTGTAAATTATTCAGATAGATGTTGGTAGTTTTAAGCAAAGAGTTAACTAAAATAATCAAGAAAATGGTCAATTTAAGAAACTAGTTTTTATCAGAGTTTTTTGTTACAACTTAGTTAGACTTAGGTGCCTGAAACAAGATGAAAAAAAATGGTCTTTTTTATAGAGAAAAAGAATCAGATTAAGATTAAACTGCCCTAGAGGAGCATAAAATGCATTTCATTGTAGCATCTTCTTTAGAAATTTTTCTAAACTTCCCAATCTAGCTGGCAACCCTGGAATTACATAAGGTCTCCATATGCAGTTTACTAACCAGAATTGATGCTGCTTAGGTTCCAAAATAAGTCAAAGGTTAGCAAGATGCTGTACCCCCTGAATCTGATTTCTTATTCCTTAATGCTTAGGGAAGAGAATTTCTTTGAGTCAGGATCTGTACAGTATAAATTATGTAATAATAAAATAATATCTATATTTTACCATTTTATAAGATAATTTTTGTTCTCAAAAATCAGTTTTCAATGTTACATAATATACAGCCATTGCTATAGTTTCTGCTCAAATGTCATGTCGAAGCTCTTGACATCGATGGTGCTTCTTAAGCTTTTAACTTCTGGTTAACTTGCTCATTTCCCAGTTTTTCTAATCAAATTAATTCAGACAGAACATTCTAATGCTTGAGGCAACCAAGGTGCACAATTGGAAGAGCAAGTTCGTCAAATTTAACTAAGGAAATATTATGATTTTCAGTTTATCTGATGATCTGACTGGTCTTAAAATGGACTTTAAAAGGTTTCAGCACAGTCTATATTAAATTGTATTTCAATAATAATATTTTATTCAATGTGTATGCCATGACTGTCAGTGACATTGGGCAGTGTTTTGAATTGTGGTTGAGTGGATGGGTTTGATGAGTTCTGCATGTTTTGAAAATGAGAGTTTCACTATAACTGAGTTAGTTTCTAAAGTTTACATTAAAGCTTATATTGACAATCATTTATTTCTCCAAATTGTACAATAAAAAATCAAAGTTCAGGTGTCAAATGCTATGTGATTAAAAGCAAAGAAGCTTCAGCTGTGAATGTTCTGAGGAGGAGGATCAATGGCTAGACTTAATTACTCTTCATAGTTGAGTTGTTTGAAGTATGTACAAATATCTTTATATTAGTTTTTTTTCTTTAATTTTTCTTATTATCAGGCACATTTGGTCGAATTTTCCATGGTATTCTAATAGAAGATAAAGATCCTAGTAAAGAAAAACAAGTGTTTGTCAAAACAGTAAAAGGTAAGATTTTAACATTGAATTTCATTCTTGGAGACCCATGCTTCTTCATCAGCATTCATTTCTAGGTGTATCAAAAGAAATGTCCTTTAGCACACATCATTTTCAGTTCAGAGAAGAGTAGATTTTGCTATACACGAGTACATTTCAAGCATACAAGCTAACAAAACAGTAAAGAGATTGGATTAGTCACTCTGGAAGTTGATGCCTGCCAGTGAACGTTCGAAATATGTGTTTTTAGGTGGAAATTATTCCAAATTCTATTGGGAAGTCAGTTTGCAATATAAGTGATAACAGGAAGAAAAACCGAAACACATAAAACATATTAGCTTTGAATAATAAATTGAAAGGGATGGTAGCTTGTACTTCTCTAGTTAAAAGAACCAAGTACATAGTCTTGTGAAGATGTCTAGAATTAAGAAAACTTGAAGGAATCTTGACCACCTATTTTGCTTTTTATCATATTTTTTAAAAAATATATTGCAGATGTTTCTATGCCATTTCAGTTATATAATTCCTAAGAGGCTTATGGCATAACATTAAATATATAATATATAAATCAAAATTATAATACATAGAAATAACATACATAAGTACTATCAACATCTATCACGATAAGTAACTGATTGCTATAAGTATTATCAAGAATCAACATAGATTCAAAATGGTATTGATAATATATGAAAACAGCACTAAATAGTCAAATTTATTTCAGCTTTCTCTTATCCTCCCCTTAACCCCCATATTTACATTTTAAAGCCATTTTTAAAAAGCTTCCTGGAGAGTAAGAGAGGATGCAGTTTGATGGGAGACCTTTCTGCGGGAGGGAAATTCTTCCAGAGCATATTCACTTCAGTATCCCCTTTGGTTGCATCTTAGGTAGAGTGGGTATCCATTTTAAATTAATTACTATGGGTTAGATTTGTTTTCTTGGAAAAAATGGGTGATTTATAAGAAACAGCAAGGAAATTATCTTGATAAGAAAACACAATAGGTTTGATCTAGAGTTTATATTGCATGAATAGAAGAGTTCTCCTTTGGAAATGATCCTATCAGGCATGGTTCAAGTACCTGGGATCAAATCCAAATTTCTGGAACTGTTTAAAA
>NW_015390843.1:16389-28376 GCF_001527695.2 Protobothrops mucrosquamatus | reverse complement strand
CTCGGCTGTTCATAGTTGAAAAGTATCTAATTAATAAAACAGATTCTTTAAAGAAATTTAGGCAATAAGTAATTTACATGCAAATAACTTGTGTTAACATTTTATTGACACTTTGTATAGAAAAAGCTTCCAAAATATTGTTGATGTGCTTATAGTATCCATCTTTTGCTTTTGTTTGTCTGTTTTTATTTCCCAATCAAAATAGTTTGTCCAATAATGTATGTACAAGAGAAATGGATAGTATTGTGTGATGCCCAGCAATGTAGATACCTTGAGAACATTTCATACTTGATCCATGTCTGCCAGAGAGAGTTGTTATAGTTACTTACTATAAAAGTTACTAAGTTTTAAAAACTTACATAGTTATTAACTTAAACTTTATAGTTTAAGATAAAACTACAAGCATGGTTTTAAATCCTTTAACTTGTTAACTTCTATGTTCTCTGATTGAAAAGTTTGATAATTTAATCCAATGAATATGCTTTGGTACTACTTCTTCCAATTGTGGAGTTATATGCGATATATAAATGCTTACTATTTCATAAGCACATTATTTATACACATTTTATTTTTTAATGTTATCTATGCACACACACACATTTATAATCTGTATTTATTCTATTACTTTATCCTCTTTATTTTTATTATATTTATAATGTCATTACAATTAGGTGTCTCTCCATGCAATCTATATGCTACCAAAACTTTCATATCTGTTTATTTGTGACCTTCAATTGGATGAAACAATGCATTATAGAGTGACAATTTTTGAACCAAGGTACCTGAGCTAACTTACAGAATGCATCCAAAATCTGGGACCCAACAGTTCTGTGGGACTGAAATTAACTAAAATTATGGCTGCTTCAATGCCACTACGACTTCTGATTATACTTCCCAGAAATTTGTACATTCCATAGCACAAAAGAAGATAAGAGGGGTGTATCTTCACCCTCTTTCTCACTTTTTCTTGACCTACAGCTGACAGCAAGGCCTGACCAAGGCTGCAATTTTGAAATCTCTGAATGGGCAGTGAAGATAGGAAAAGAGAGTGACCTGGATGCTTACTGGCAAAGTAGGGCTTGCTGGAGGACATGGTGGTCGAGGGGTGATCCCTCTTTTTCCCTGAAAGGGGCTCTTGGGATGGGAAACGAAGGTGCAGTTTTTCTCCGGGTCTATGACTCCCTTTGTTCCCCAATCTTTCAACAAAATGGTAGACAGTTCTGTGGGTCAACTGAGGAGTAGGAGGAGTGATTTCCAACACTCTCTGCCACTTCCCACAAACAATGTCAATTAGGAAGCAGGCAGGAGGTTAGAAGTCATTTCTGTTCCCACTGCTTTTTTGCCTGCCTGTGGCTATTCTGTTTCTCTGCTTAGGTAAAGAAATATCTTGAGGAAATGGCCCAATGGCTCACAGTTATCTAGTATCAAAAAATTGTATTAGAGCTTTAATACAGCAGCGTACTCGTGTCACTTTATTTTCTTCATAGCTATTTTCATGTAAAGTGGAACGGTTCAGTATATTCCTTATCTTCACAGTTAATACTTGATGGAAGTGAATGTGAGGAAAAAGGTGCAATGTGGTATATATACATAGATTTTCTGCTTTGAATGTAGAGCGTTATATATAATCTGAATCTTATTTTATTAGTCATTTTTATGGAAAAGTTGTAGGTATGATTAGATATATAACAATGAATTCAAGTATGGGATTGTTTCAGATAAATGTTGTTAAATTGTTTCATGTATAAATACCCACTTTTGAGCATGCATATTTCATTTATTACTTGGAGATCCCAACTTATTACCAAAAAAAAAAAAAGGAATTGAAGTGACCAGACCAATCAGAATTTTTAAAAAATGCTACTAAATTATTCTGCATCAAACTTAAAAAGTTAGGAGATACAATTCTTCATCCAGTTTCTTTATTCTTCAGGCATTTTGATTTTTTATATTTAAGTCTGCTTACTCAGTTCAAGAAAGCTTTTTTCCGTCTATGCAAATAGGCTTTAACAAAAATTTGGCTTTTTAGATCAAGCTTCAGAAATTCAAATAACAATGATGCTGACAGAAAGCAGTAAACTCAGAGGTCTTCATCACAGGTTAGTGTTCTTGTTTTAAAATCACAATAAAATTGTTTTGTGGAATTGAATGGTTTATTTAAGATTTGTGTCAAGAAATAGCTTAAAAAAATTTATGGAAGATTCTGCCTTCAGGAATATCTTGTTCATTATTAGCTAAAGAGCAAACATAAAGTAAAAGATAATAGAAGCATTTGAGGGTGATGAAAGCATGTTTCACCAAGAATAATTTAACTCTCCTAAATATATTTTTGTATACTGTTTATATAAAAAATTATTGGGGGGAAATAAAACAGAAACAAAAAGGATAATTAAGGGAAAATAATTCTACAATTTATGCAACAGTACTGATTGGTCATAGAATAGTAATTGACAAAGAAATGGCATAACATTATAACAAACACTATATTTCTTTCAGAAATCTACTCCCAATCACTCATGTTTGTATTGAGGAAGGAGAAAAACCAATGGTGTTATTGCCTTACATGAATTGGGGGAATCTCAAGCTTTTCTTGCGACAATGCAAACTTGTAGAAGCTAATAACCCTCAGGTAAGATGTGCTTAATCCTAGCATTCAAAATTGTCTCCACTCTGGATATTATAAACACTCAGACCATACCATATGATTTCCTGACATGATCTGAAAAAGGTTCACAATGTCTTGTTTTTATCAAAATGTTGTATCAAAGTTGGGGACATAGGCCACACAATATAGAATACCTTCTGATGATATTGCCAAGTTTTGTGACAAATCTTGAACAATAGGCAGTATTGTTAACTCTTTTTTTAAGCAGTAAACTGAATAACCTTTCACTTAAGCACGGAATAAGTTTGTAGCAGCTAAGAGTCTCCTCTTCCACCCACCAATAAATTGAAAATTATGCATGTGCATATCATTTTGAATTTATTCTGTAGGTTGCTAGGGTGAAAAACATTACTTGTTTGTAAATATTGAATTATGACTGCTTTTATTGAAGCTATTCAATAAAAATGCTGCTGATTGATTACATGCTATCAAGTGAGTGTTGACTCTTAGTGACTATATAGAGTTCTCCAGGATTATCTGTCCCCAACCCGGTCTTGAGTCCACCTTATTGCTTGTCATTCTCTTCTTCTCTTCCCTTCACAATTTTCAAACATTATAGACTTCTTCAGAGAGCCAGATCTTCACATTATGTGACAAACTGCTTCAGTCCAACTTCCACTTTCATAGAATGTCACAGAGAAAACATTTGTGTGCATTCTAATCTTTGTATATGTTGTTGTATCACAGCATCTGAATATTTTTTTCCAAGGTCTTCATTGTAAGTCTACCGAGTGCTAGTCTACAGTATATTTCTTGATTGCTGGTTTCTTTACTATTGATAGTTGATGCTAAAAGACAGAAGCTACCCACCATTTTAGTATCTATATAATCATTGCTAAGGCTGCTTACTATACCTGTTATCATTAGTTTGGTCTTCTTTATGTTTATACTTAGTACCATTTTTTTCACTATGCTCCTTGCCTTTCATGACTAGAACTTGCAGATTATTTTCATTTTCAGTTATCAGTGCAATGTCCCCAACATAGTGCAGGTTATTGACGTTTCTTCAGTTTTAAAAACATGCTCCAGTCCAACTTCTCTCAACATGTATTCAGCATACAAATTGAACAGATAGCTCCTTGCCAATATGGAGCAAGTCTGTTTCACCATGTTCTATTCAGACTAGCTTGTTGACCTGTGTGTAGGTTTTATATGAAGACACTGAAATGTTCTGGGATTCTCATTTTTCTAAGCATATTCCACAGTTTGACATGAACAACACAACTGAAAGCAATGAAGCAAATGCAGACTTCTTTTTGGTATTCTTTGGCTGTTTCAATTATCCAACACACATCAGCAGTACTATTTTGTGATCCTTGATATTTTCTAAAGAATATCTAGTATCTCCCATTTCATGTACAGTTTGAATATGCATTGGATGATCCTAAGCATTATTTTGCTAACGTGAAATAAAGAATTTTATACAATATATGTTAAATTTCCTTTCTTTGTCATTAGTATGTTGACTGATCTCTTCCAATCTGTTGGCCACTGTATAATTCTCCAGGTTTGATGGTATAGTTTGGTTAGTGACTTCACTGGTCTTCTGATGTTTACCATATTTTTTAGATATTCCATCAATTCTTGTGACTTTTTCACTTGCTAATGACCAGCGTATAAATCTAACTTCATAGATCTAGCTTGAAAGCCCTTTGGTCTCGCATAACCCTTCAGGATAATTTTACATCATTAGAATCTAAATTTGAATCTAAAATCATGTGGCATATCTGTCTAATATCTGAGTTTAGTTGCGTTGGAGAAAGCTTTGCTGGCACTGAAACAGCAGGTTTTTGCTCTAGACTTACAAAAGGATCTAAGCTGAAGATCAAAACTATGTAGCTCAGATTTTTATTTTGATGGCCTTTCTCATTGACCATTTACTTTTTAGGGTGAACTACATTTTGGTCATGAACCATAAATAAATAATAACTAAATTTTGTTTGAACAAATTAATTAAATTTCACTTTTTATTTCAGGCAATTTCTCAACAAGACCTTGTACATATGGCAATTCAAATTGCCTGTGGAATGAGCTATTTGGCCCGAAGAGAAGTTATTCACAAAGACTTGGCTGCTAGAAACTGTGTGTAAGTCTTGAGGTGTAAAGAGATAAATACATAAAGAGGTGATGTTTGAAGAACATTATTTCAAATGCTCTACTGTTCAGCCCGTATTCAGGTCACCCTTTCTCATCAGAGGTAGTACAGGAATATGAGGGTTCTAAAATCCCCAAAGGTTGTATTTCCTGGCTCATGAAAAATGCAGGTTATTCCTTGCCCATATTCCATGTGTTATTTTCAGCACCAATTTTTAAAATTAATGAAAAGTTTTCAACATACATAATTTTTACATATTTGGATGAACCATGGTAGCAGCAAAATGGGATGGAACACACTTATGTTTTAAGAAGTGTCAAACCCTAAACAATAATAAAACAAATTATGTTTGTACTACTAATATTAGACTATATTATACAGTGTCATTTTCTGAGCTCCATATGGGAAGGATGACTTAAGATGATTAAGACTTGCCTATAAAAGTTTATTGCCTTGCCTAAATGATTGTCCATATATATTTCAATATGCAGCATTGATGATGCACTTCAGGTAAAGATTACAGATAATGCTCTATCCAGAGACTTATTTCCAATGGATTATCATTGCCTTGGAGATAATGAAAACAGACCAGTGCGTTGGATGGCTCTTGAAAGCTTGGTTAACAATGAATTTTCTGGTGCTAGTGATGTGGTAAGTTAACATAAATCATTCAATATCACATTAGAATCTTTTAAACCATGTAAATATTTTTAAAATCACAATTTCTATTTGCAGATAGCTTTCTTAAGATGATCAATATGGTTGTTTCTGCCAATGATCTTAAGAAAGCAAAAATAGTTTGAGAAATACCATTGTATATATCATTTATAACTGGAAGGGGTTCAAAGGAGTTACCCTTATTCATTATATTAGAATGTGTGTAAAAGCTGTATAAACTCATTACAATATAACAGTGAAGACAGAATGTGTCAGCTTAAATTTTATTATCTAAGAATGTGTCAGCTTAAATTTTATTATCTACAATGTTCAAAGCATATGACAATATCCTTTCTTAAACTTTAAAGCGAGATGATATATTATAAATTAGCCTTATATTGCATTTTATCTAATAAGATCCAGAACATTTCACTTTTGTTTGGGCTCATCATTTTTGTTAAAGTAACATTTTTGTTACTTTTAATGTTTCTCACTCCTTTATCAGTCTTTCTAGCCAGCCTTTAAAATTACATGTAAAAGTCAGTAAACCAAGAAATACATTCCAAATGAACCTAAGTGCAGTATTTGGATTGTTTTAATCATTTTTAATTATTATATGAGATACTTGATTTTGCATCTTCCATGGCTGAAATAATTTAATGGCTGAAATCTTCCTTAATTCTTTCTTCTAGGTCTACATGCAGGTTACTTGATTATGATATATGATCTGTTTATATGTGATTTTTTATTTTAGGTCAGGAATCTCCAAACATGGCAACTTTAAGACTTGTGGAATTCAACTTCCAGTATTCCTCAGTCAACCATTCTGGTTGGAGAATTCTGGAAGTTGAAATCCAAAAGTCTTAAATTTGCCAAGGTTGGAGATTCATGTTTTTTATCCTAGGTTTTGTATTTAGAAATCTGTGTAGCAAAACATTTTGGTGAATTGCTATACCCTCATGAATTGAACTACCAGACACCTTAATAGCATTAAAATACCCCAGAATAATAAAGGAATAAAGACTATAGCTTTAAAATGTTATCTAACTTTTGTCAGATTTAAATCTTATTTCCCTTTTTCTAACCAGAAGATTCTGCCCTAGCAATCGTGAGCTTAAGGCATTTTAGCTGAATTATTTATTGATATCATAAAGGCTAATAGAAATGAACATAAAGCTGCATGCCACTTACTTGGGAGTCTAACATATTGAATTTTGTGACATGCGTTCTGTGAAAGTATTTACAGTATTATACTTCTGTTCCCTCTTCCCAATCCAGAAAAATACATTTGCAAGTTCATATTTACTTATAAGTGCTGTCACAGAGTCCTTTAGTTTATTTGCCAGCTTTCATATTCTTAATAGCTGGATTGTTGAATAATTTCCATAGAAAACTAAGCCATTGTATTTATGTTGAATAGGATTTGTAATATCTGGAGTGTATTTTTCACTTTTTGTTAAACAGTTCACTGAATTTTGTTAGTTTTGAGATAAGTTTGTTTTGTTTGCAAGAAGTATGTGTTAACTACATTTGTCAGACCAGTTCCAAAGAAATAAAATCCCTGCTTCTTAAACCTGGGCCAGCTCAAGGCCTTCAAAGTGAGTTTATCACTTTCTTTCAATTTTTTCTCCTACACATTTTGTCTTCCATTGATACAATTGGAAAAATAAGACACTTAGAGATAAGCATAATTTATCAGTCCAATCTATTATCATGTCAGTGGAATGAGAAGGCTTTGATTACTACCATATTCAAAGATTTCTATTATAGAAAGATTTTCATTACTGGTAGTAATGAAAGTGACAATTGTTTTTCCTGGTCTTTGGAAGAGTTTTAGAGCTGCTCTAATTAGCAAATGTATCTCAATACTGTAACTGTTTCTCATATTTTTATATTAAGATTACAGGAAATATTTAGATTATTTTGAAACTGTAAATTCTTTTACAGCATAATGATGATAAAAATGATCATATGATCCTAAATATAAAATAACTTTTTTTAATTGACTGTATTTTAAATATATGTTTGTGTATTCAGGCTGTGTTATCCTGCATGTGTGTTTCTATTATGCTTGAATACAAAGTGAAACACTTAAAAGAGTAACTAAACAATTTTGTTACTATTTCTGTTAGGTTACACTGCAACTCACCTATATTTAAATGTTATATTAAATATTTAGAAACATTTGTTCTGAATTCCTAAATGTGAAACAATATTTTTAAATTCTAATCAGCTGTTCTAATGTTTTCTAGTGGTCTTTTGGGGTGACCTTATGGGAATTAATGACATTAGGACAAACTCCATATGTAGATATTGATCCCTTTGAGATGGCTGCCTATCTAAAGGATGGATACAGAATAGCTCAACCAATCAACTGTCCCGATGAATTGTAAGTAGAGACAGTTGCAGTTGATGGTGACTTACACTTAATCAATCAGTGAGAACTAACTTTAAACTGTTTAAAAGAACTATAGATTCAGCATTTCTTTTTTTATAGGAGTGGGCAGACAAAGGAACTTGAGAGCTTATTTTTACAATTTTTCATAGTCAAGGCCATAATAACTTAAGACCATAATCTAATGGAAAAAAATAAAATCTCAAAGTGCTTTATATTAAAATGTATACAAAAGTAACTTTTAAATTGAGTATATTGTACAAATGTACAAATTGTTTGAGTATTACAAGTTTGAGTGACTTCTGCTTGCTTTTATTTTTTTTAGATTTGCTGTGATGGCTTGTTGCTGGGCACTAGATCCTGAGGAGAGACCTAAATTCCAGCAGCTAGTGCAGTGTCTCACTGAATTTCATGCAGCATTGGGAGCTTATGTCTGACAATCAATATTCAACAAGAGAAAACATTGCCATCTATTTATGCAACTGTAACCTCTGTCTTGAAATACCTGGAAGAAATTTCTATTAATTTTTGTGGAGTCTTCGCGTAATATTAACATCAGGGAATCAACATACTAAGCAGTAGCTTAAGTAGAGGATCTTTTTCCAAAATCATTGTGCCTTAAAAGAGATAACCCATTTGGGGGAAGATTTGGGGATTATTCAAAATGACAATTATTTGAAAAATAAAACTTTTCCGATTTTAAAAAAGAATTCATGTAAACAAATTGACAAAAATGTAAGGTTAATTTTGGCACTGTTAAACTAGATGCGAACTTCAAGGAAATAACTGAGAAATGGGAGATGTCTGTTCAAAAAAAAGATTCAAGGGGGAAAATTCACCCATCCTTTTTTTCCCCTCTTTTTTTTATCCCCAAAAGTCTTATGTGTGTTGCAGCTTCAAAATATTTAAAATTACTTGACTGGTTTTGGTGTTTGGGTTTGTAGTTGGAATTCTTTGTATCAATTGCTTTTATTTTAAGATGATAGCACAGTATTGTTGAAACCACAAGTGGCCTTTTCTTATTTTTAATCCCATTTTTCAGTAGAAGTTTTTATTGGGAAAAATACTTTTAAGTATTTTCATTGTGCCCCTTCTAAGACAACAAGAAATTATTTAAAAATTATGTATTATTCACTGAAAGTGTCTATGAAGATTCTCAGTCATCCAGGTCATGGTTGTCCCAAAAGTGCTTTTTCAAAAGGCAACTGTACTTCGTTTTTCCTTGAAGATGTTTCGCTTCTCCAGCATGATTGGATGGAGAATCCACTAGTGGGTTGTCTTAATCTTCCTGCTCCAATAAGGCTAAGTCTGGAAAGTCGCCACGCCTCTGCTTTGCAAGAACCCCCTCAGTTTACGACTTAGTCTCTTGCTCATCAGACGCGTGTTTCGTGCTTCCTTCCAGGATTAGCAGCAGGTTGTATCATCCCTAGTGGATTTTCCTTATTAATTTATTTCACAATAATGATTACAATAACTATACTGGATAATTTGGATTACCTTTACAAGAGCTCACCGGGATTGGGGCTGAGGGGTATTCCTTTCGCTTCTCATTAACGAACGGAAGAAGCAAAACATCTTCAAAACAAAGTACAGTTGCCTTTTGAAAAAGTACTTTTGGGACATACATTGAAAGTAAAATTAAGACTCATGCTAAATGGTAAAAATCTGGTATCATATTATTACGAATGTTAAAAATGTTGAAGCTGTCTTTTTATTAGAAGTCTTTCACCCTGGTTTATAGAATGCAATTTTTCTTGTTAAAATGGTACTGGTTTATATGTGTAGGATTTTTTATGACCTGAAAAGGAATAAAATATATATATATTTTAAGGACACAGTTGATGAGTAGAAGAAATTGTTGTTAACGATTTAATGTGAAATTCTAAATCTAATACTGTAGTATAGCATTAAATACATTAATCAACATTTAATTCAAAATTTGGGAAAATGAAGCCATTTTATTATTTCTCACATACTGAAGTCCACTACCAATAAGATTATTGCTCAAATCTCATCGGTATTCTAAGAGGATGGTAAAAATTGGCTTAAAAATGCTGAAATTATTTTTATACTTAGGTAATAGTTCTGCCATTTTGTTTGAATTCCTGTTCTCAGATAATTCAGATGTAATTGACAGATTATAGAAAAATCCCAGTAGTAACTGAATATAGTTTAAATCAAACTTTTTAAAACATACAGTATGTCCAACAATTTTCTTATACACATTGAGGAAACATGTTTCTGTCCAGTGTGGCTTGCTGTCCTCCTGCCATTCCACTGTTCTATTTTTGTCAACTTTTTCTGCATTTCTTATTAGTGTCACATGAGGTCTGTCACAAAACTACAGTTGAGTATGTCTGGAAAATACAGCAGCAAAATGGTGGAACAAGTGAAAATAAAAGTCTTAATTTTGACACATTATCTTTTGATCCAGGAGAAATCTTTTCTTAGTTCTAGTTTGTGCAGTTACAGATAAGATATGTTAGGAATTCTATCTTTGATACAACGGATTTAGTGTTCAAATCCATATGAAGTATCGGCATTTACCAATATGTGCTCTAGATATATTGGAAGTTCCATTGGCCTCAGACAGAATGGAGATGTGTCTCTTTGTGTATGTATGCATATGTATGATAAGATAAAAGTCCAAAACTGATGATATTGGAAAGAAAGTTCAACATGAAAGCTTACTTGGTTGTTTCCTGTAGTTTACCATTGGGACTTCAAAAACGGATAGAAGATTTAAATACTTCCTAGAATATTGCACTACAATTATTGCAGAATAACATGAAAACAAAATTTCATGAACAAAAAAGAATATGAAGCAAATCAACATGGTGTACAACTTATAAGCTACATGAGGCTCTTTGTCCTTCCCAAAATTACTTGGCACCATTGAGCCCAGTGTTCTATGAATAAGATCTGAGAGCAGCAGTGAGCGATTAATCTTTTAGAACCTGATATGAATCTGAAAGCGAGTATTCATTTAAAACTGCATATTTTTTTAATAATTTGAATAGCAATGAAGTTAGGCCAAAATCAAGCACTTCAGAAAAGTTCCATCCCATATTATCTCTAGTTTCAGGGAAGAGTATTTCTACACAAAATTTGCAAAATCAATGGTTGTGCAACACACAATGGTATTTAGTAAGTTTTAAAGGGAAATACAATCTATAGTAAGTAAATTCTCGGTTGATTTATGCCTTTGCTTTAATCTTGTTTTTTCCCCCCTCTTTTACTACTTTGGGTGTCGAGGGAGATACAAAGTATTTGCTTTAATATCTGGAGCAAATTGGTTAGTATGGCCAACAAAAAAAGTACATATATTACTTTTAATAAAACATCCATCTACAGCTGCTTTATTACTTTATGTGCCTGTCTGTGTAATGAAAAAGATGCCTATAACTGCCTAGACATTTTTAAAAAAGTGTTGTTTGAAAGTTAATTCTTTCTAGCATACAGCTAATTTTTTAAATATCAGAGATGACAGCAGCCTTCTGGGATACCTTCCATGGTGCAGTCCAGCAATCTTACTAGATGAGTTCATTTGTAGATGTTCTAAATTATGTGGAGAGATTTGATGGAAAATGTGGCTCGCCAGATACTCAGCCAACCATCCTGACCAGTAGGAATACTCGAACTAGCACTAATTAGCTAGAGGGCAGTAGACCTGGCAGTGTAAGTCTATGGTAGAAGAAAAACTAATGAAACTTTGGTAGATTAATGTCTGTTTGGTAGGAATGCCTCGAAGGGAAATTTTCTTACTTAAACAGGCTCATATTCAGTGCTTCAATCAAACAATTTGCATTGATAATGTTTTTAAACATTAACTTTAAGTATCAACATTTTCCATAATTTTGTAGAGGTTTAGAGCCCAAAAAGATATAATTTAGAAGGCTTTCATATTCATAAAGAACTGCCAGTTTCTTAAACCTTAATCCAGCATCCATTATGATACTGCATTTTATCATTCACAATTAGGAATTATTGGCATGAATAGTCCCTGGTTGAAAATATAGTCCAGAAATCATTACAATATATAATTTTTGCCTACTAATGTAAAAGATAGCAGTACAAGAGATGTAGCATGCAGGGCAACAGTGCTACAGTTGTTTTGTAAATGTATCCATACATGTATACATTATCGATTTCATTTTTAAAATACTGACTGATGG
>NW_015390843.1:12661-15584 GCF_001527695.2 Protobothrops mucrosquamatus | reverse complement strand
AAAAGGTGATGTACTCATTCTAAAGGGAGATCTTGAACTGGTTATTTTTAAGATAGCAATAGCACTTAGACTTTTTTTTACTGCTTCTACCTCTCTAAACAGCATGTCAGCATATTGCCTCCAGCCATCTGGGTCCTCATTTTACTGACCTTGGAAGGATGGAAGGCTGAGTCAACTTTGAGCCAGTGAGAATCAAACTGCTGGCAGTTGGAAGAATTAGCCTGCAATACTGCATTCTAACTACTGTGCCACCACTGCTCTTATAAGATGCTCAGAGGATAGTGGTGGTGATGTGGAAGTATTATAATGGCAAGCTACTATAGAGTGGACAGATAAATGACAGTCTGTTCTCTGCTTAAATATATTTAATTTCCTTTGGGTTTTTTCCCCCTAAGGCTCCTATGTTTGCTTCAATTGCCTCTTACTGCTATCTCTGCTGCATTTCCAATATCTGCTAGCTGGCTTGTTCAAATATTATATTATCCCTGCTTTTTCTGTATCTAAAGAGACTGATCTTAAGAACATTGAAAACCATGTAGCAATTATAAGAAGCCAGCATGAATTTATCAAGAATATTTTTCCTTTGTTTAATAGATTTATATGGCCACCCAATTCACAAGAGCAGTTGTGAATGACTTACAATTTGAAGAAACAGTGAAGGCAAGGAAGTTTAAAATTTAAAATGAAACAATAAACCTTTGGAACACCACCACAGGATAGGAACAACAGAAAAAATAAAACTTTCCCATAGTTAATATGTAATGGATTTTCCTTACTGAAATGGACCAGCACTTTCGTGCCCCTTTTAAGCCCTGCCGGGGTTTGCACCAGTACAATAGCATCATATACATAAAACAACATAAATATAGATCTGCTAGCCAAATAGGGGGATGGCCTTCCTTGCTTAAAGCACCTGCCATTGTATTAATATAATAGTTAAAAAGGTATCATATATAGACAGATTGAAGTAGCTAGGTATGTTTAGTTTTGTAAAATAACAGTGCATATAGCCGGGGGGGGGGGGGAATAGAGCAGTTTAACAGTGGAATTAGTACCAATATAGGAGAATATTTGTAGCTTAGGGTTGAGATGAGAGGTCCTTGGTATTCTCTGAGCTTGGTTGTTTTTATGCAGATGTTTCATTACCAAGCTAGGTAACATCAGTGCTCCCCAATGGAATCGGTTGAAGAGGTAATGGGCCCCCAGCATTGGACATGTTCAAGCAGAAGTTGAATTCATCTGAGATGCTGTAATCAATTCCTGCACTGAGCTGCTGGTTGAATTCAAGTGGTCTAAATGGCCTCTTCCAACTAATTATACCTGCCATTTTGCCTAAGCTTAATTTCTAGTGTATTGAACATTTCTAGTGTATTGAAATAAAGTTCCATTACTCTATCTTGAAAGTTTTGTTGTGCATATGTAGGATAATTTGGATTGTTTTATTTTTCATAGTAATATGAACAATTAACTGGTTTCTCAGTTATATTTTCCTAGCTCTATTTTTAATAAATAAACTCTTAACTACTTTTAAGAGTAACAAAAGGAAACTGCTTTCATAGGATCATCAAAGATCCTGCAGAGAATGGGCAATAATGGCTTCAAAATGTCAGGGCTTCAGAGCAAGTTTATAAAATAGCTTACATCAGAATAAGGAATATAAAAAATAATTAAATTCCTCCTGGACAAGCCACTTCAGGGTTTTGAATCAGTAAATAATAACATTATTATAGTTTATCACACAGCCAGCTGTTTAGACTGGATTTGGCACTTTTATCCATCTGTGAAGTCCTTCCCAAGGACCTAGGATGGGCAGATGCTGTTAAAGGTATCACAGAATGTAAGTAAAGATGCCTTTTATAATTGTTTGGTGGTGATTTTTTCAATGCGTAGTATAATAATAATAATAATAATAATAATAATAATAATAATAATAATAATAATAATAATAATAATAATAATAATAATAATAATAATATAAAGTTGGAAGGGATCTTGGAGGTCATCGAGTCCAACCCCCTGCTCAGGCAGGAAACCCTATACCATTTCAGACAAATGGCTGCTCCAGTGTTGGAGCATTCACCACTTCTGGAGGCAGATTGTTCCACTGGTTAATTGTTCTAACTGTCAGGAAATTTCTAACTGTCAGGAAATTTCTAACTGTCAGGAAATTTCTAACTGTCAGGAAATTTCTCCTTAGTTCTAGGTTGCTTCTCTCCTTGATTAGTTTCCATCCGTTGCTTCTTGTCCTGCCTTCAGGCGCCTTGGAAAATAGCTTGACTCCCTCTTCTTTGTGGCAGCCCCTGAGATATTGGAATACTGCTATCATGTCCCCCCTCGTCCTTCTCTTCATTAAACTAGACATACCCAATTCCAGTAGTAGTAGTAGTAGTAGTAGTATAACCCAGTTTGGTCTAGAGATCAAGGCACAAGGCTAGAAATCAGAAAAGCATGAGAACTAGTCCTGCCTTAGTGTGAAAACTGGTTGAGTTACTTCGGGCTAGTCACTCTTAGCAGGAGGGAAATTCTTCATCTTTTTTTTTTTTTTTAAAAGCTACATTTTATCATAAGATTAACGTGGAAATCTATAAACTGAAAATTTATACAGGTAGTCCTCGACTTACAACAATTCAATTAGTGACCATTCAAAGTTAACAACAGCACTGAAAAAAGTGACTTAGGAACGTTTTTCACACTTATGATCGTTGCAGTATCCCAGGGTCATGTGACCCCTCGTGGACATCTGCCCGCCGGGTTTCCAGGTATTTCATCAGCCAAGGACCCGGGGTAGGGGCGGTGGGGTAGCGGTCATTATAAGGGAGAGCCTATGTCCGAGGGAGACCACTGTACCTCAGATAGACGGTGTGGAGTCTCTCCTGGTGAAGTGGGGACAAGGGGTACAAGTGGGCCTGTTGATTATATACCT
>NW_015390843.1:0-10677 GCF_001527695.2 Protobothrops mucrosquamatus | reverse complement strand
GCTGCTGCGCGAGCTGCACTGGTTGCCGGTGGCCTTCCGGGTGCGCTTCAAGGTGTTGGTTATCATCTTTAAAGCGCTCCATGGCATCGGACCTGGATATCTCCGAGACCGCCTTCTGCCGCAGGTTACCTCCCATCGGCCGGTACGCTCCCACAGAGTGGGTCTCCTCAGGGTGCCGTCAGCCAGACAGTGCCGGCTGTCGACCCCCAGGGGGAGGGCCTTCTCGGTGGGAGCCCCCACCCTCTGGAACGAACTACCCCCAGAGATCCGGGTGATCCCGGATCTCCCCTCCTTCCGCCACGCCCTAAAGACATGGCTTTTTCAACAAGCGGGTCTGGCCTAGGGAATTTTAGCGGGTTTTTTAAGGGTAATTTTAAGGGTAATTTTAATGATTGGCCTTCTTAAATATTTTCTTTTAATTCGGTTTTTAATATAGAGATTATTGTATTATTGTATTGTGGTTTTTATGAGGCTGTTAGCCGCCCTGAGTCCTATGTGGAGAAGGGCGGGGTATAAATTAAATTATTATTATTATTATTATTATTATTATTATTATTATTATTATTATTATTATTATTATTATTATTATTATTATTATTATCTCTTTTTACGACCTTCTGATAAGCAAAATCAATGGGGAAGCCAGATTCACTTAACAACCATGTTACTAACTTAATAACTGCAGTGATTTACTTAGCAACTATGGCAAGAAAGGTCACAAAATGGGGGGGAAATCACTTAACAAATGTCTTGCTTAGCAACAGAAATTTTGGACTCAATTGTGGTCATAAGTTGAGGACTACCTGTATATCCACTAATCTGAGATACCATTAACACAGGAAATTGTTACAGTAAAGTGCCTGACAGAAAGAAAGGTCTATTATGTCAACCTATTCAACTAGAGGAAGCAAGTTAATAGTTGAAAAATAGTCCAGTCTCAAAAGTCAGTGCTCTGTATCTTTGTTTCCATTTAGAAATTTTCTGAATATTAGTTGCACAAAGGAAGAATATATAAAATATGGCACAATTAATCCTTTCTTAATTTGAACCTAAAGGAAATTTAAGATACTGATAAGCCAACAGTTTTCACAATGTAAGGAATAAAAGAACTGGAGTTCTCCAAAATCTGTACACAGTTCAGGAGTATTCATGTTATTTATAAATTATTTGATATTTGAGGAGGAGTAAATGAACAGGTTTGCAAATGATAACAGGTTACTCAAGATTTGGAAAGAACAACTAGCCTGTGAAGAAATCAATAGAGCAGTGGTTCTCAACCTGTGGGTCGGGACCCCATTTGGGGTCGATCGACCATTTCATGGGGGTCGCCAAGCAAGGCTGTCCGCCATTTTTTTTGTCCGCCATTTTTTTTGTCCGCCATTTTTTTCCCCTTTTCCAGTGGGTGCCTTACCTCCCTTGGGCTGGGCCAGCTGGTGGTCAGCCTGCTCCGTCTCTGCCGCTTGCCAGCTACGCCTCGGCCGGCGCAGGGGGCGGAACCACGCATGTGTGGCGCTCCCGGGCAGGAAAAGTCCTCGACTTATGACCGGTTGGGTAGTCCTTGACTTACGACCGGTTTAGTCCTCGACTTACGACCGGTTTAGTCCTCGACTTACGACCAGTTTAGTCCTCGACTTACGACCGGTTGGGGTCGCGGCATTAAAAAGGTTGAAAAAAACTGCAATAGAGTTATATCCAGGGTACATGAACAAGAAATGAAATAGAAAACTGACTTGGACATAAATAAATATAATACATTTTGGGATTCCCTTTTTTTATTTAGTAGAATAATTTTGCTTAAATGACAGAGGGAATTCTGATGAATAGAACAGTGGAAATTCTGTGTGGCAACAGTCAAAAAATTCCATGCTATGGAATTACTAAATTGAAAAATGTCAGTTTTATAATGTTCTTATATAATCTATATTAACAGATTTGGAACACTATATCCAATTTATTCACTCTTTTTCTAACAGGATTTTATTTATAATTATTTGTCTCCTCCCTAATCAATTGAACAATGAAAAGAAATAGAGGAAAACAATAGAATGATAAAGACTAAGGATCTCTTCAAGAAAATTAGAACATCAAGGGAACATCTTCTGCAAAGGTGGGCATGATAAAGAACAAAAATAGTAGGGGCCTAACAGAAACAGAAGTGATTAAGAAATGACAAGAATACACAAAAAAATCATACAAGAAAAATCTTAATATCCCTGATAACCATGATGGTGTGATTGCTGACCTCAAGCCAGACATTCCGGAGTGCAAAGTGGGCATCAGAAAGCATTACCAGCAACAAAGCTATGAGATGTGATGGTATTCCAACTGGGCTATTTAAAATTCTAAAAGATAATGCTGTTAAAATGCTGCACTCAGTATAGCAGCAAATTTGGAAAACTCAACAATGGGAAAAGGTCAGTTTATATTCCCAAAGAAGGGCAATACCAAATAATGTTCAAACTACCATATAATTATGTTCTTTTCACATGCTAGCAAGCTTATGCTCCAACTCCTACAAGCTAATCTTCAGCAGTATGTGAACCAGAAGCATAAGCTTCAATGAGGCAGAGGAATTACAGATTGTCAACATTTGCTGTATTACAGGAAAAGCAAAGAAGTTCCAGAAAAATATCTACTTCGTTGATTACACTAAAGTCTTTGATTGTGTGAATCACAACAAACTGTGGCAAGTTCTTAAAGAGATAGGAGTACCAGTCCACCTTACCTGTCTCCTGAAAAATCTGTATGAATGTCAAGAAGCAACAGAACCAGACCTGAAATAACTGATTGGTTCAAACCAGGGAAAGGAGAACAACAAGGCTGTATATTGTCACCCTGCTTGTTAACTTATATATAGAATACCTCATGTGAAATGCCAGGCTGTATGAATCAAACTGAAATTAAGATTGCCGGGAGAAATGTCAACAACTTCAGATATGTAGATGATATCACTTCAATGGCAGAAAATAAAGAGGCACTAAAGAGCTTCTTAATGAGGGTGAAAGAGGAGGGTGCAAAAGTTAAACTCAACATTAAAAAAAATTAAGATCATGACATCTGGTTCCATCACTTCCTGAAAAACAGAAAGGGAAGAAATGAAAGCAGGGACAGATTTTATTTTCTTGGGCTTTAGGATCACTGCAGACAGTGACTGCAGCCATGAAATTAAAAGTCACTTGCTCCTTGGGGGAAAAAAAAACTGTGGCAAATTAGACAGCATATTAAAAAGCAGAGTCATCGCCTTGCAAAGTGTTGGACACAACTTAGCGACTGAACAACAAGCCTGCTCAATTATGTGCAGCTTACAATGTCTAAAACAATAACATATCCATAAACCACATTACAGAGCTTGAAAAGATGTAGAGATGGGTAACTAAATGATCTGTGTGGAGCACTGCATTTGTTCAGACACTGAACCTGAATCTGTGACTCACCTGCTACTAACCTGCCCTTTATGCTTGAGCTTGGCACCTCAAGCTCATTGTTCCATTTGTCAGCAAATTCTTAGACTAATCCCAGTTGGCAATCATAGATTAGCTATTGTAAAATCAATCTATAGAAATCACCAAGGTCACAAAACTCCTCTCTGAGTGCATCCCACAAGATTTGATCTCATCTTGTACTTACTATTATGAAACTTGTCCATTTTGCCTTCACTTTTTCTAGCAAGCTCTGCATATAAAGTCAGCCTTGCCATGGCAATCTTTTTAGAAAACATTGGGCTTTAACCATATATAATTCTGGATCCATAACAGTTGTGTTTTGACTGTTTTCCTTATTTTCTAGGTTGGTCCTGAAGTTCAAACATTGACAAGCTATTTCTTTGGTCTTTGACGGTATCGAATAAATGATTGATCTTTAGAGAAAACAAGATCTATTGATCTGATCCAGCAGAGTTCATTATTTACTTCTGAAATTTCAGCACTCATCAGAACAACAATTAATGAGAATGTTCATTATCTTTTAAATCAGAGTGATGCTGTTATTTCATCTACATATTGCCACTTTTGTGCCCTGATTCTATGTCTTTGGAACTGAATTTTATTTTCTGGATTAAATATCATTTAAGTATAAATTATTACAATATACTTTGAATCACACATTAAATAAATTGATTTTATATTCTGCAACAATTCAGGATTTTGCAGGACGATCATGTCAAGAAGGCAAATTAAATCAGTGCAAATTGGATCAAATAAGCTGAACTCTATTGGCATAACAAGAAAAGAAATGAAATGATTGTTTCAATACTGCAAAAACTATTCCACAAAACTATGAGTCATTTTTGGCTTGGCCAAACATTTACTTTTCAAGTAGCAGTTGCTTTTAGTTAGCCAAAATTAATTCCAGGCTCCTGTTTTGACATTGTAGTATGGTTCTTAGACCTATTGCACTTATAGATGTGTGAGTCCATTAGAGATATGGATTAACACACAATAAAACACTTGTTTAAAAGGGATTATCTACACTTTTATTCTAGAGAGAATTATCACATCAGATTGGCCATTGTTGACATATATGGGCTTTGCCAATCAGATATGCAGTGACCCTATTGAGGAGTGGTGTTAGTTTATGCACATTGATAAGTACCTAGGCTCTGATTTTATATTCATGTAGCTATATTTATGAGCAGGACATAGATGAGTGCTTAAGATTTATTTATCTGAGCATGAAATCCTCCAAAATAGTCAACCTTAAGTGCCCATGAGACTGAATGACATGAGGCTAAGAAATCCCAAAGAGTTCTGCACACTTGTCAGAGACTTGAGTAAATGTCAATATGAGACAGTTCAATGGTTAAAGATGCTGAGCTTGTCAGCTGGAAAACTGACAGCCCAGGTTTGAGGCCTGAGTGCCACATGATGGGGTGAGCAAAGGAACGTAGATAAATAGGTACCACTTTGGTGAGAAGGTAACAGTATTCCATGTGCCTCGGCATATAGCCATGCTGGCCCATGACCATGGAAATGTCTTCAGGCAACATTGACTCCTCAGTTAAGAAACAGAGCTGAACACTCCCCCCCTAGACTCAAACACAATTAAAAAGGGGAAACCTTTACCTTTATATTATTTAAATCTGCTGAAATATCATGACCAGGTCATTGATTCATCTAGTTTCCATATGGCTTCCCATGAAAATTGAAATTGGCCATTCACTTTCATATACTTTTAAATACATATCATTCAAATGCCAACAAATCCAATAGTTGAAATGCCATACTTCTAGACACTGATTCTAAAATAATGCAGCACATATTTATGTATGTAAACATTCTATAATTATGCCTTTAAATAAAATCAAAAGGGAAAAGGGAAAAGCAAACAAGATTAACAGGAAACATTCAGAAAGTAAAAGAAACCTTCATATGCAAAGAACAACAGCAAAAATCTAACCAAGAAAATATAACTAATAATAACAAATCATACATGCCCTATAATTCAAACTGCACTTTATAATATAAACTTAACTTCCCTAATGAGGACTTCTAGATATTTGATTTAATTGATTATGGGCATCAAGTCGGTTTCAACTCTTAACAACCACATTGTTAGATTTTTATCCATGATTATTTGTCCCTAACTGGTTTCCAATGATCTTGACACTAATAAAGGTATTGCTTCTCTGGATACTAGATTTTTAAATAAAGAAGCACACAAGTTCTTCTATAAAGATTTAACTACTGGCTTTTCTATTAAAGAATGAAAAGGGAAAGAAACATTTGCTTCTCCAGTTAGAGTCTAGTATAGGAAATGGATGTTCTGAAAGATATCAAAGAGTTGGAAGGGGTCATTTAGGCCAGGGGTCCCCAACCCCCAGTCTGTGGACTGGCACCGGTCCGCAGCATGCCAGAAACAGTCCATGCAAACAAGTGAAGCCCCATCTGCAGGATGCAGGCAGCACACAAAACCATGCACCCTCTGGTCCACGAAAAAACCTCTCTCCATGGAACTGGTCCCTGGTGCACAAAAGGTTGGGGACCTCTGATTTAGGTCATTTCCCTGCTTAGTGGAAGAATTTAAATCAAAAAAGTCTCAAAGTTCACTTCTCTGAATTATTAGTCTACTGTGCTTACAGCTTGAAAATGTTTAACATTTAACCTCCTTATCATTTAAACTCATTATTCTTTGCCCTATAGATCTTGATAGGAAACAGATCTTGAGCTCTACTTTATATCTCTTCAGTTATTTGAAGAATATTTATATTTCTTTTCCACTTTCTCAAGGCTAAACACATTCAGTTTCCTCAAGTTCTCTTCATACCATTATTTTCTATTTCCTTATTCATTCCTGTTGTCCTAGTTTGCATCTTTTTCAATTTGTCAGATTTTTTTCTAACACTGGAATTCCAGAACAAAGGGTGGGATCCCATCAGTGTAGAATAGAATAGAATAGGCACAAATGCAAAATCATATTCTACACTGGTAGAATAAGACAAACTGACAAAGTATTTATGATTTTAGGCAATACATGTGTCATTTTCTGTACCTGTTAATTGTTTTTCTTTTTACTATTAATATGGATTTTCTTTAGGGGGAAAATCCAGAAAAAAAATCTATACCTATACATATGCGCTCGCGCATACACACACACACACACACAGTTTTCTTCTAAAGTGTGGACTCCCAGAATTCTCATAAATAATGGGCCAATTGGT
Organism: Protobothrops mucrosquamatus; assembly: GCF_001527695.2. Lineage (NCBI taxonomy): Eukaryota > Metazoa > Chordata > Lepidosauria > Squamata > Viperidae > Protobothrops > Protobothrops mucrosquamatus. Next base: position 4,022 of record NW_015390843.1, on the reverse strand, counting down.
CATGGATAATAGAAATGGTAGCTTCACATTACTATAGGCTATTAAGTTGGAGAAGTCCATATATAATCTTTTATTGTAAACAATAATTCATTGCGTGCCTCTCAATACTCCATTGAAGTTGCTTGAAATAACATTTCTTGGCTGTATACAAATCTATTGAAGGCTATTTTGGAAAAGTTCTGGTACCGCTTGTTCCCTGAACAGTGAGTGAGGTAATTCAATTAGCAGACATCCCACCCTGCCCTCCATTAGATTTACCTCCATTGTGCAATTCATTTACATGTGCGTACACACATGAGCACAAAAGTTTAAACTATAGCTGAAAGATTTATGAGGGGGTTTGAACTGGTCAATTGTAACAAACTGAGGAAATATACTAATCAGAGGCCAAACAATAAATCATCAGGGTCTTGGATCAGAAAATAGGGCTTAACAGGGAAACTGAAAGAGGGCATTCTGTGTAAATAATAATTGCCAAGTGAGCTTCTAAATACTTGAGCTTCAGAATAGTTTGGGTGAAGTTATCTCTGGAAATGGAGATATTTCCATCCATTATCTCTGGAAATTTCACAGTACCAAAAGATCCATTCTGTATGTTTTTAGCCCATATTTGACTCCTTTATGTGAAGGAACAGCAATGCCAATGGATGCAGTTGCTGATCTAGTAGGGAGATCCCCAAAAGTTGAAGTTTTGGTTCCTTTCTTCCACTATAATTTGCAATCCAAATTTGGGGTCAGTTGGAATCTAACCCAATCATACAAGATTTCTCGCTTCGAAGGAATGAGCGTAAAGCTGAGTGTGTGAACATTCTGAGTCTAGAGATGTGTGAACATTCTGAGTCTAGAGATACCCAGGAAGATTTCATGACAGTATTCCTATACAGCAGCCCTGAATACTTAGCAAGATGCATTTAAAGAGTGTCCTCACAAAGACAGGTTTGTGCAAATACTATTTTCTGCTTTCATAAAAACATCTGGGGATGGCAAGAGTTTCAAAAAATCAAGCTATGACCATGGAGAGCTGATGAATTATAGATTTTATTCATACAAGGTGTTAGGCTAAAAAGATTAATAAGTAGATACAACACCATTTGACTCAACTCTGCACATAACTTTTTAACCAAGCTCTGGAACTCTATGTGGTAAAAATTCAAATTGGCCACTCTTTGTTGGAACCAGAGATTTGATCACATGCTCATTTAATCCTAGTTATGGACTTGATTCATGGATCACACAATTGCCTTAATGCAATTTTCTTTGATTTTGGCTTAATGCATTTGTGTGAACAGCCACTGTGATCTGTAAACTATAATTTATACAGTAGTTTAACATATTGCATGAACCCAAATTAGTTGTGATGTCCTAAATTATGATTATACAAGTTAAAATGATGTGTGATCCCAGACAGAATAAAAAGATTGAGAAAGAGCTCTTCCAAGAAACAAGAAAATTTAGTGGAAAGCTCTCTCCTAATTCTGTTCTATTTTCTTATGTGTGCATGTAATTATGAAAACATTTGGAACCAATATTTTTGTTTCTCTGCAGGTTACCCAATTTAAGCTTAGAGAGAATTTGACACACCAATAAAGACAGAACAGCCTCTAGACATTGTCAATATGTATTTAGCATGGGTCTAGAAGTAACTGGTAATAATTTACAATGGTGCCAGATAGACATTTTCTCAGTTTTTCCTTAACATTCTAGTTTGGTAATGTTAAAAGATATTTCCTTTAAAAAGTATTTCAGTCAAATTCCAATGAGTGGTGTTCTTGTTTTTACTCAGTAATCAAGATGTATGCATGAATGTCTTGTCTTTACTGTGTAGTCATTGTTGAATAATTCCTTTTCCTGGAGAAATTTAGCAGAATTATCACCACCATCCCTCCATTGTGATGGAGCATTTAAAAAACCATTTGTGCTGCTGAAGTAGGCTTTAATTAAAACCTGAAAGTTGATTGTGTTCTGGATTAGCCCTTTGCACAATAATTCTCAGAAGAAAATTGTTCCTCTGCCAGACTTTTGCTCATGATCAAGAATACAGTCATGTCTTTCTGCACTCAGTGTCTCCCATGAAGAAACTCTGCTGCCTTCCTTACAAGCCCCCATCTTGAATCCTTGAAACCAAAGTTCTTTGGATTTGAAATTCTTGATAGGAACCCTCCCACTCTGTGAACCAATCATAGTATATCTAGGCATTTTGCCTTTTCTCCACTATATTTGCCTATTTATTTTCCCACAGCAGCATGGCTTATGTGCCCATTGTGTGAGAAGCAAGAGAACTACCTTTCATCAATTTATTCCCCCTGCCAAGTTTTAATCACCTTTGTTTGACAACTAGTTACCTGTTGACGTCAGTTTAATAGCTCAGGGGGGTTTCTGGAGAAGTAAGGCAAGCCTCTACTCAAGCCTACTTGTAGAAATGCCTGAATATCTTAAAGATCTCAGAATTTAGTAGGTGAGTTATTGCAGCTGTGATACCATTATAAGTGACTTGCAAACCCTTGGGGACCTTCATTATGAATCCATAACATGGCAAAATCAGACTATCCTCATGTTAAAACAACCCACAATAACAATTAAGAAAAGTTATAACCCTGTGTAACTATCTTTTGAAGATTTGAATTCTTTCAATTCTGGCTCTGTATCGCTATGAGCTTGCTTCAGGCAGTAGAATGGCTTATATACTTCACTGAACAATTCATTAGTGTTTAGAAATGTAAACTTTTGTACGCAATATTGGGAATGATTACTTGAGGGTATATGTAGATTAATTAGCATATCAAACTGCTACTCCAGCTCCAAGTTGCATCCGGTTCTTTCAGTACGTCAACCTCCTCCCATGTACGTAGAAAATAGTCTTGGCCAAATTTTATGATGGGTGTTCACTTATTAAGAAATGCTGATGTAGCAGCACACTTCACCATCTGCCTAGTCACAAATATGCTTCTTTTAAAGGATTATCCGAAGTTTCTAAGTTGGGAAACAACAATTTAATAGATGTTGCATTGGTTTGAAGAGAAACTGTGTTTTAAAAACTTTTGAATCCAGGTGTATACAGAAAGTTGCTTTACAGTCAGACCACTTCTTATCCCTTCTGAAGATGTAGTATGGCAAAATCCATTAAACTTAAAACATATGTTTTGTTTGAATTATTAGAATTGCAATTGTGATTACAGGATTACCTGACTTAGGTTGTCCTTTCTCCTAGCTTCACTGAACTGTCTTAGATCATAGGTATGTATTATCTTAGGTATGTATTAACTGAAGCTCATCCAAAGCAAAACGCACTATGAATGAGAACTGCCAACTGTCTTGTTCCAAATTACATACAATCTGGGCTGACCTTTGCAAGGCTTTGTTTCCTAGAAAATTGCTGGGCAGTTTCTTCCTAGTGCTGTGATTTTTATGTTATCATAAGTTTGGAGGTTAAAACTTTAGGATTTGCAAAAATTGATATCATAGGCAGAAATACTGTGCACATTGTCTTGAGTGCCTGGACAAAAACTGGGTACAAATAAAATAAATCATTAAAAAGCTATACAGATTTTGGACTGTTTTCAGCATAAGAAGACTGTTTTAGATTTCACACTTTTTGAAGTCCACCTATTGTTAGAGTCATAGCATCCTAATCTTGAGTTAAGCTCACATAGAGGTAATCTATGTTGCAACACTGAACATTTAATTAATTAATTAAAAATTTATTGGCTGTCCAATTTCCAATGTAAGCTCTAACATTTTTTGAGAAATGTTTAGTATGAGCTGAGTTTAGCACAATTTGTATTTTGTTTTTAATTCTCTTCTTCTTGTTCTGGATCAAGTATCTCTGACATCTGCTGCTGCATTGCCTTTAATGTAAGGTTGTTTACTAAGTGCTATATAATGCTGTTCCTTTATTATTATTGGTATCTATATTTTTCTATTTTGTTGTAATATGGTTTTATTTGCAAATGTAAGCTCTTGAGGTTTTTAATCTGAAATAAAAATGTGAAAGTATTAAATATTGCAATTGCTGATAGTATTAC
>NW_015390842.1:50443-53338 GCF_001527695.2 Protobothrops mucrosquamatus | reverse complement strand
AAACCTCCAGTGATGGATCACCCACCACTTCTGGGGAGAAGCCATTCCACTAATGAATTCTTCTCACTGTCAGGAAATTTCTCCTTAGTTCCAGGTTGCTTCTCTCTTTGGTTAGTTTCCATCCGTTGCTTCTTGTCCTTCCTTCGGGTGCTTTGGAGAATAGCTTGACTCCCTCTTCTTTGGGGCAGCCCCTGAGATATTGGAACACTGCTATCAGTCTTCTTTTATCTTTTAAACTATCAGTCTTCTTCTATCAGTCTTCTTTTCACTAGACTAGACATGTCCAATTCCTGCCACCGTTCTTCATATGTTTTAGCCTCCAGCCCCCCTAATCATTTTTTATGCTCTTCTCTGCACTCTTTCTCCAAAAGAAGAGAGAGAGAGAGGACGAACATCTGAGATTGCAGCCCTCTTTCTTTGATGGTTCAGGAGCGTAGAGCAAGTGTGCAGAATTTTGTTCCATTTTTCTTCTTCAACAGGTGTGCAGGAATATCTTTAGAAAGAGGAGTGTGGAAGAGAAAACTCTCACCATCAAAACCCTGCAAAGGGATGTGTGTCAAGAAGGCAGAACAAGAAGCAACGGATGGAAACAAATCAAGGAGAGAAGCAACCTAGAACTAAGGAGAAACTTCCTGACAGTTAGAACAATTAACCAGTGGAACAACCTGCCTCCAGAAGCGGTGAATGCTCCAACACTGGAAGTTTTTAAGAAGAGACTGGACAGCCATTTGTCCGAAATGGTATAGGGTTTCCTGCCTGAGCAGCAGGCTGGACTAGATGACCTCCAAGGTCCCTTCCAACTTTATTATTATTATTATTATTATTATTATTATTATTATTATTATTATTATTATTATTATTATTATTATTATTATTATTATTATTATTATTATTATTATTATTATTATTATTATGTTGTTGTTGTTGTTGTTGTTGTTATTATTATTAAGGTTGCTGGTTAGTTTACCTGGAAGAACTTTGGACCACCTGCCACCCCTTCCTCAACTAATTCTTCAGCCTGCCTGGTTAACTATCTCAGCTGATGTATGTATAGGCCAGGGGTAGGCAACCTTGGCTGTTTTATGACTCTTGGACTTCAACTCCCAGAATTCCTGAGCCAGCCATGCTGAGGGGAAAGGGAGAGGTTTCCAAGCTGAGCCAGGCTGGCTGAGGAATTCTGGGAGTTGAAGTCCACCAGTCATAAAAGAGCCCAGGTTGCCTACCCCTGGTATAGACAGTCCTCAACTTACAACAAATTGTTTGGTGACCGTTCAAAGTTAAAACGGCAGTGAAAAAAGGGACTGGCGACCGTTTTTCACGACTGTTGCAGCATTCCCCAGGATCACGTGATCAAAATTCAGACGCTCGGCAACAGACTCATATTTATGACGGTCGCGGCGTCCCGAGAGTCCCGTGATGCCCTTTGGCGACCTTCTGACAAGCGAAGTCAGTGGGGGAAACCAGATCCACTTCACAGCCGGGTTACTAAGTTAACAATTGCAGTGACTGACTTAACAACGGGGGCGAGAAAGGTCATAAAAAGGGGCAAAATTCACTTATCCAACGTTTCCCTCCATTGCTCAATTGCGATCGTAATTTATTTATTTTCTGGATGTTTTTATTGTTGTTTTTTTTTAAATCCCAAAGATGCTTTTTTCCACGAGGCCACTGGATTTTCTTGTTTTCCTTTGGGTTTTTTTTAATGTTCTTTTTAAAAAATTGTTTTAATGCTTTTATCGTTTTAGAATGGTAAGTTCCTCAGAGAAATTGAACAAGCAAACAAACAAACAAAAAATTAAGCTTAATTTAAAAACGTAACACAAGGGACAAAGAATGGATTCTCAGTTTTATCTGCATTCCTCGATGCTTTGTCAGGCAAAAAATAATAATAATAACTGTACGTGTTTGACTTTACAAAATCTTGCTTTGAATCCGTCAGACAGGATGGCCTGAGAAGGATGGATGCTGTTCCATACCGCGGAGGGATATTGGAAATCTCGTCTCTCTGGATGTGACAGAAAGACGATCTTTTATGTTTTGGCAGGGCAAATATTCTTCTTTGCTGTACATTAGAAGGTTTGAAATAGCTTTGGGAGATCCTGTGACCAAATAAAACATCTGGATCTGGTACGGAACAAAGATTTGATAGGTATATTTGGAAATACTGCTCCTGGATTAGATACAGAACACCCAATGGCATGTTGTAAGAGGAGGAGGAGGAGGAGGAGGAGGAGGAGGAGGAGGAGACAGGAAAAGGAAAGAGGGAGGAAGAAAGACAGGGAATGAGAAGGAAGCAAGAAAAGAAAAATGAGGGAAGGCAGGCAGGCAGGAAGGAAGGGAAAAGTAAGAGGAGGAAGACAGAAGGAGAAGAACAAAGAAGAGAAGGAGAAAGAGAAGACCAAGCAGGAAAAGGAGAGGGAGGAGGTGGAGGAGGAGAAGGAGGAGATGGGAAAAGGAAAGAGGGAGGGAAGGAGGAAGGAAGACGGAGTGAGAAGAAAGAAAGAAGAAAAATGAGGGAAGGCAGGCAGGAAGGAAGGAAAAAGAAGGAGGAAGAACAAGAAGGGAAGGAGATAGAGATGAAGAACAAATGAGAAAGAGGAGGAAGAGGAGGAAACAGGAAAAGGAAAGAGGGAGGGAGGGAGGGAGGAAGGGAGATAGGGAATGAGAAGAAAGCAAAAAAAGAAAAATGGAAAGCAGGCAGGAAGGGAAAAGGAGGAGGAGGGGGAGAAGAGAAGGAGAAGAACAAGGAAGAAAAGGAGAAAGAGAAAGAGGTGAAGAAGAACGGAGGAGAAGGAGAGGGAGGAGGAAGAGGAGAGTAAGGAAGAGGAGGAGGAGAAAGAAGGAGAGGGAAGAGAAGGAGGAGAGTAAGGAAGAGGAGGAGGAGAAAGAAGGAGA
>NW_015390842.1:41748-49009 GCF_001527695.2 Protobothrops mucrosquamatus | reverse complement strand
AGTTTCTCCTTAGTTCTAGGTTGCTTCTCTCCTTGATTAGTTTCCATCCGTTGCTTCTTGTCCTGCCTTCAGGCGCTTTGGAGAATAGCTTGACTCCCTCTTCTTTGGGGCAGCCCCTGAGATATTGGAAGACTGCTATCATGTCCCCCCTCGTCCTTCTCTTCATTAAACTAGACATACCCAATTCCAGCAACCGTTCCTTATATGTTTTAGCTTCCAGTCCCCTAATCATCTTTGTTGCTCTTCTCTGTCCTCTTTCTAGAGTCTCAGCATCTTTTTTAGATAGACAGACAGACAGACAGACAGACAGACAGACAGACAGACAGACAGACAGACAGACAGACAGACAGATAGATAGAGTGGTGGGATTCAGCCAGTTCTCACCACTTTGGCACAACTGGTAGCTAATTTTTTGTTGCCCAGGCACAGAATGGACTTCCAGAAGCGGCATCCATGCAGAGAACCAGTAGTTCCCATATCTGAATCCCACCACTGGATGGATGGATAGATAGATAGATAGATAGACAGACAGACAGACAGACAGACAGACAGACAGACAGACAGACAGACAGACAGACAGACAGACAGACAGAGTGGTGGGATTCAGCCAGTTCGCACCACTTTGGTAGCTAATTTTTTGTTGCCCAGGCCCAGAATGGACTTCCGGAAGTGGCATCCACGCAGATAACCGGTTGTTCACCTATTTGAATCCCACCACTGAGCCCAGCTTATCATTAGAACAAACCAAGATTCTTTCCTCCATAGAAAGGAAAGCCCGGAGCTGCTAATTGGATCTGGATCTTTCCCCACATCCTGCCCAGCCAGGAAGGACAATGAAGCATCTTTGGGGTCCCTCACAGTCCACTGAGAATTTGGCCTGTCTCCCAGACAGATTGTGTCTATTATAAATCAATAAAATTCTCTCTCTTTCTCCAAAGCACCAGAGGGCAGGACAAGAAACAACGGTTGGAAACTGATCAAGGAGAGAATTAAGGAGAAATTTCCTGACAGTGAGGACAATTAACCAGTGTAACAGAAGTTGCCTCCAGAAATTGTGGGCGCTTCATCACTGGAGGTTTTTAAGAAAATGCTAGACAGTCACTTGTCTGAGATGGTATAAGTTCTCCTGCTTGAGCAGGGGGCTGGACTAGAAGACCTCCAAGGTCCCTTCCAGCTTCTATTCTATTCTATTCTATTCTATTCTATTCTATTCTATTCTATTCTATTCTATTCTATTCTATTCTACCCTCCAAAGCATCTGAAGGCAGGACAAGATGCAACAAATGGAAAGTAATCAAGGAAAGAAGCAACCTGGAATTAAGGAGAAACTTCCTAACAGCGAGGACAATTAATCAGTGGAACAGCTGGCCCACAGAAATCATGGGTGCTCCATCACTGGAGATTTTTAAGAAGAGACTGGACAACCATTTGTCTGAAATAATATAGGGTCTCCTGCTTTAGCAGGGGGTTGGACTAGAAGACCTCCAGTGATGGAGTGCCCACGATTTCTGGAGGGAAGCTGTTACTTGTTCTCACTGTCAAGAAGTTTCCCCTTAATTCCAGGTTGATTTTCTCCTTGATTAGTTTCCATCCGTTGCTTCTTGGCCTGCCTTCTTGATTCTATCCCTCTCTTAAGGCACCGTAGGATTGCATCGGCTTTTTTGGCTGCTGCTGCACGCGGTGTGCCTGCAGCATGGATTCTAAGACACCCTTGTCCGTGAAATGAGCATAAACTGCTCAGGAAGCCATCAGCCCACAGAAGCAATGAAAACACCTCTTTTTTTTTTGTTGTGCTGGCTGCAAGTTTCAGTACAAAGGTAAACCCTGGAGCAAAAGAAGAAACCTGAATGCACAGGTGAGGCTGTGTCTCACCTGAATCCACCGAGTGGACGGTCGTCTTGCATGCAGTGGTGTTCTCTGGGCAGTGGGTGACGGTCAGGCAGTAGCTGACATCCATGGGTTCAGTGCAGGTGTAACACTGCAAAGATACAACTGTAACACCAGAGAAGAAGATCAGAATCACCAGGGTGGGCAGACTCCGTTTCTAGCAGGACTGAGATTGACATCCTGACAATCTGGTGTAAGCAAGCGAACGTCAGCTTTTTACTTTTGTAGAATGGAATGGAATGGAGTGGAGTGGAGTTGAATAGAATAGAATAGGATAGAACGGAACGGAACGGAACGGAACAGAACAGAACAGAACAGAACAGAACAGAATAGAATAGAGTGGAGTGGAGTGGAGTGAAGTGAAATGGAGTGGAATGGAGTTGAATAGAATAGGATAGAATGGAACAGAACAAAACAGAACAAAACAGAATAGAATAGAAAATATGAAATGGAATGGAACAGAACAGAATGGAATGGAATGGAGTAGAGTTGAATAGAATAGGGTAGAATAGAACGGAACAGAACAGAATAGAATAGAAAATAGAATGTAATGTAATGTAATGGAGTGGAGTGGAGTTGAATAGAATAGGATAGAATAGAACGGAACAGAATAGAATAGAATAGAATAGAATAGAACAGAATAGAACAGAACAGAACAGAACAGAACAGAATAGAATAGAATAGAATGGAGTGGAGTGGAGTGAAGTGAAATGGAGTGGAATGGAGTTGAATAGAATAGGATAGAATGGAACAGAACAGAACAAAACAGAATAGAATAGAAAATATGAAATGGAATGGAACAGAACAGAATGGAATGGAGTGGAGTTGAATAGAATAGGGTAGAATAGAACGGAACAGAACAGAACAGAATAGAAAATAGAATGGAATGGAATGGAGTGGAGTTGAATAGAATAGGATAGAACGGAATCGAACGGAACAGAACAGAACAGAACAGAACAGAATAGAAAACATGGAATGGAATGAAAAAACAGAATGGAATGGAATGGAATGGAGTGTAGTTGAATAGAATAAAATAGAATAGAATGGAATAGAATAGAAAATATGGAATGGAACAAAACAGAACAGAATGGAATGGAATGAAGTGGAGTGGAATTGAATAGGATAGAAGGGAATGGAATGGAACAGAACAGAACAGAAAATATGGAATGGAACAGAACAGAACAGAACAGAAAATATGGAATGGAACAGAACAGAACAGAACAGAAAATATGGAACGGAATGGAACGGAACAGAATGGAATAGAATAGAATAGAATGGTTGTCCAATCTCTTCTTAAAAACTTCCAGTTGTGAATGCGCTAACAATATATGCAGGTGATCCTCGACTTACGTCCACAACTGAACCCCAAAATTTCTGTTGCTAAGCGAGACAATTGTTAAGGGAATCTTGCCCCGTTTTATGACCTTTCTTGTCCNCCACCAGTCATGAGGGGCCCATAGTTCCCCCACGCTGGCTCAGGAATTCTGGGAGTTGAAGTCCACCAGTCATGAGGGGGCCATAGTTCCCCCATGCTGGCTGAGGAATTCTGGGAATTGAAGTCCACGAGTCATGAGGGGGCCATAGTTTCCCCATGCTGGCTCAGGAATTCTGGGAGTTGAAGTCCACGAGTCATGAGGGGGCCATAGTTTCCCCATGCTGGCTCAGGAATTCTGGGAATTGAAGTCCACGAGTCATGAAGGGGCCATAGTTTCCCCATGCTGGCTAAGGAATTCTGGGAGTTGAACTCCACGAATCATAAAAGAGCCAAGGTTACCTACCTCTGGCCTAGGGTCACATGATCTTCCCTTTTGTGACCTTCCGACAAGCAAAGTCAACCGGGGAAGCAAGATTGACTTCACAGCCGTCTGACTAATTTCACAACTGCAGTGATTCACATAACAACTGGGGCGAGAAAGGTCATGAAACAAGGCAAAAACTCCCTTAACAAATGTCTCGCTTCACGACCTGAATTTTGGGCTCAATTTTGGGTATAAATTGAAGACCACCTCTTTATAGTGTCCTATACAAGTAAAAAGCTGTTATTATCATCATCATCATCATCATCATCATCATCATCATCATCATCATCATCATCATCATCGCAACAACAACAACAACAGCAATAATAATAATAATAATAATAATAATAATAATAATAATAATAATAATAATAATAATAATAAAGTTGGAAGGGACCTTGGAGGTCATCTAGTCCAACCCCCTGCTCAGGCAGGAAACCCTATACCATTTCAGCCAAATGGCTGTCCCGTCTCTTCTTAAAAACTTCCAGTGTTGGAGCATTCACCGCTTCTGGAGGCAGGTTGTTCCACTGGTTAATTGTTTTAACTGTCAGGAAGTTTCTCCTTAGTTCCAGGTTGCTTCTCTCCTTGATGAGTTTCCATCCGTTGCTTTTTGTCCTGCCTTCAGGTGCTTTGGAGAATAGCTTGACTGCCTCTTCTTTGGGGCAGCCCCTGAGATACTGGAAGGCTGCTATCCTGTCCCCCCTCGTCCTTCTCTTCATTAAAGTAGACATCCCCAATTCCAGCAACCGTTCCTTGTATATTTTAACCTCCAGACCTCTTATTCTACTGCACCCAAAGGAATCGGAAGTCAATGCTTCCCCCTCCCGTTTCCTCTCTACCCTATACTTTCCCCCCTTCCCCTTTCCCTCCCTTATTCTCCCGTTATTTTGTTTTGTATTTTTGTATTTTACCTTGTATTTTGATCAAGTGACAAAATGTTGAAACCAGGGAAAAAACAAACAAAGAACGTCTCCCACTATTGCTGACAGACGAGAGAAACTAAAGGATCCGGGAATCTGTTGGAAGAGCGGCTAAATCTGCCACTTTCATGGGAGTAACTTACCTTTTGAGTCGGCATTCACCCTGGCTGAATTCATTCCACACTCTTAACTAGGTTAGCTTTCGGGTGAACCACCATTTCCCATTATTAAAAGGCATTGTGAAAAGGATTCACCACCTTCCCTCCATCCATCTATCTCTAGTGGGCATTCTTTACAACCCCACACAACTTCAAAGAACTTGATCAATCAATCAATCAATCAATCAATCAATCAATCAATCAATCAGAATAGAGCTGGAAGGAACCTTGGAGGTCTTCTAGTCCAACCCCCTGCTCAAGCAGGAGACCCTATACCATTTCAGACAAGTGACTGTCCAGTTCCAGTGATGAAGCACCCACAACTTCTGGTGGCAAGCTGTTCCACTGGTTAACTGTTAAGATGTTTCTCTTTATTTCCGGGAGCCAGAAATAGCTTTGTTCTACCACAAGAGATGAGGATTGTCAATCTTCTCCTTCTCCTTCTCCTTCTCCTTCTCCTTCTCCTTCTCCTTCTCCTCCTCCTCCTCCTCCTCCTCCTCCTCCTCCTTCTTCTTCTCCTCCTCTTTCCTTCTATCCCCACTCCCCACTCCCTTCTATCACTGCTGCTGTTCTTTAATTGTTTCTTCTTCTTCTTCTTCTTCTTCTTCTTCTTCTTCTTCTTCTTCTTCTTCTTCTTCTTCTTCTTCTTCTTCTTCTTCTTCTTCTTCTTCTTCTTCTTCTTCTTCTTCTTCTTCTTCTCCTCCTCCTCCTCCTCCTCCTCCTCCTCCTCCACAACACACTTTTCTCACCCAATGTAGAAACGACCACCCTTGTCCAAGGTTGAGTGCCTCTTCTTTTTACCTTGCCCAAATATTTCTCCGTGAAATTTGATCTTACCCAGGTCTACAGCCGCTGCACAAATCAGCCAGGTAGTAGCCAGAGATACTTTCATCGTTGCACAGAAAACTGCAGCACACCCGCAGACCTTCCTTGGACTGAGCTGAACAACACAGCCAAGGAGAACAGGTTTGCTCAGTTCTCAAGAAGGTGACCCCCCCTTGGACGTAGCTCCACCTCCTGTCTTCTCCTCCCCTTCTCTGTTCTCCAAGGGATGTGCTCAGGAGGAACTGAGGAGAAGAAAAGAGTTGGGTCAACAAAGGTTGGACCAGAATGGATATGAACTTGAACCTTCAAGGTTGGTGAGGAGGTCCTTGCTTGAGAACCATGTGGACAGACCCCTGAATTGTAGTGCCTTTTTTTTTAGGAGAGGTTGGGCAAAATGCACCCAACTGGATTGAAAAATAAATCAAGTTTGATGTCTCCACTCTTTGGGTGTCTTCAAGGACATCATCATCATCATCATCATCATCAAAGTTGGAAGGGACCTTGGAGTTCATCTAGTCCAACCCCCTGCTCAGGCAGGAAACCCTATATCATTTCAGACAACTGGCTGTCCAGTCTCTTCTTAAAAACTTCCAGTGTTGGAGCATTCACAGCTTCTGGAGGCAGGTTGTTCAACTGGTTAATTGTTCTCACTGTCAGGAAATTTCTCCTTAGTTCCAGGTTGCTTCTCTCCTTGGTTAGTTTCCATCCATTGCTTCTTGTCCTGCCTTCAGGCGCTTTGGAGAACAGCTTGACTCCCTCTTCTTTGGGGCAGCCCCTGAGATATTGGAACACTGCTATCATGTCCCCCCTTGTCCTTCTCTTCATCAAACTAGACATACCCAATATGAATGGAAGAAGCTTCTTGGATGAGAAGCAAAAGGTCTTCAAGAAAAAAGCAAAGAAAGTCCAGATGCCTTTTGGAAAGTGGAGTGGAGTGGAGTGGAGTGGAATGGAACAGAACAGAATAGAACAGAACAGAACAGAACAGAATAATTGGAAGGGACTTTGGAAGTCTTCTAGTCTAACCCATTGCCCAAGCAGCAGACCCTATACCATTTCAGACAAATGGCTGTCCAGTCTCTTCTTAAAAACTTCCAGTGTTGGAGCATTCACCGCTTCTGGAGGCAAGTAGTTCCACCGGTTAATTGTTCTCACTGTCAGGAAGTTTCTCCTTAGTTCTAGATTGCTTCTTTCTTTGCTCACTTTCCATCTCTTGCTTCTTAAATTAAATTTGATAAACTTGAATTCTTTTATGCTTAATGATTTTAAATTTAATAAGTAAATAAATGCGTTTAAATTTAATTCTTAAATTTAATATAGCTTAATTAAATTACTAAATTAAAATTTGATAGGGGAAATTGTCTCCTATTCTTCTTTTCCTTCTCCAACCCCCCTTTTGTCTGTGAGCGTAATGGAGGGGGGGGACTCAAGTCCCCTTCCTTGGCATAAGATTCACCAAAAAATGTGGCATTGGAAGGAAGAAATCTTCCTTTCTTAACTTTTTTTCTCAGCAGCATACAGCTGGCGTCCATTCATGAGGGCGTCTTCCCCTGAAGCTAATTTCTCCCATCTTCAAAGCAAAAAAATCAAACTAGCTGGAGATTCAAATCCGATCTGTCCTGTCTCCTCAGGAATTTTTCGTAGACGTGAGATCGGAGGAGTCTCCTTG
>NW_015390842.1:39163-41686 GCF_001527695.2 Protobothrops mucrosquamatus | reverse complement strand
TTGGAAGGAAGAAATCTTCCTTTCTTAACTTTTTTTCTCAGCAGCATACAGCTGGCGTCCATTCATGAGGGCGTCTTCCCCTGAAGCTAATTTCTCCCATCTTCAAAGCAAAAAAATCAAACTAGCTGGAGATTCAAATCCGATCTGTCCTGTCTCCTCAGGAATTTTTCGTAGACGTGAGATCGGAGGAGTCTCCTTGAAAAGTATCCCTCTTTGTGTCTTCAATACCACCACTTAACTTCTATGTCCAGCAAAGCCAGAGCAGATACCATCTTCCATATTAATATAAGCAATCATAAAAATATTACAGCAGTTTTCCCCTTTAGCCGCACTCCACCCAAATCTGAGGCTCTCCAGATGTTGAGAAAGAATTCTTAATATAAGAATTCCAGGAGTTGTAGTCCTCATAAAACGTGAGGAAGGGGCAAAGAGCCTTTGAATGGTTGGAGAATTCACCTAACATTTTGAGATAATTGAGGGTTAGTAGCCTTGGTGAGGATGTTAAGTCAGCAGAACCACGGTTTAATAATAATAATAATAATAATAATAATAATAATAATAATCATCATCATCATCATCATCATCATCATCATCATCATCATCATCGTAGTAATAATAATAATAACAACAACAACAACAATCATCATCATCATCATTGTAGTAGTAATAATAATAATAACAACAACAACAACAATAATAATAATAAAGTTGGAAGGGATCTTGGAGGTCATCTAGTCCAACCCCCTGCTCGGGCAGGGAACCCTATACCCAGTGGTGGGATTCAAATCCCTGAACAACTGGTTCTTTGCGTGGATGCAGGCCTGGGCCTCTGAGGCCTAGAACGGACTTCTGGAAGTGGCATCCCCACACTTCTGGCAGGCCGTTCTAGGCCTGGGAGGCCTCCTCCAGGCTTCCCAGGCCTAGAACAGAGTTCCGGAAGCGGTGTGCATTTAGCCGGTTCTCCGAACTCAACAAAATTTAGCTACCGGTTCTGCTGAACTGGTGCGAACTGGCTGAATCCCATCACTGCCTATTCCATTTCGGACAAATGGCTGTCCAGTCTCTTCTTAAAAAACTCACTTTACGACTGTCTCCCTTCGCAAGATAAATTCTGGGCTCAATTGTGGTGGTAAGTTGAGAACTACAGTAGCTGTAGTTGTTCGAACTGTCAGGAAATCCCTCCTTAATTCCAGGTTGCTTCTCTCCTTGATTAGTTAAAAACTTCCAGTGTTGGAGCATTCACCGCTTCTGGAGGCAGGTTGTTCCACTGGTTAATTGTTCTCACTGTCAGGAGGTTTCTCCTTAGTTCCAGGTTGCTTCTCTCCTTGGTTAGTTTCCATCCGTTGCTTCTTGTCCTGCCTTCAGGCGCTTTGGAGGAGAGCTTGACTCCCTCTTCTTTGGGGCAGCCCCTGAGATATTGGAAGGCTGCGATCATGTTATCTCTAGTCTTTCTCTTCATTAAACTGGACATAACCAATTCCAGCAGCCTTTCCTTATATATTTTAGCCTCCAGTCCCCTGATCATCTCTGTTGCTCTTCTCTGTACTCTTTTTAGAGTCTCAACATCTTTTTTACATCGTGGTGACCAAAACTGGATGCAGTATTCCTAGTGTGGCCTTAACAGTTCACTTGATCTTGATTCTGTCCTTCTGTTAATGCAGCCTAGCACTGTGTTGGCTTTTTTGGCAGCTGCAGCACACGGCTGGCTCATATTTAGGTGATTGTCCACTAGGACTTCGAGATCCCTCTCACAGTTGCTACTATTGAGCAAGGTACCCCCCTATACTATACCTGTAGATTTGGTTTTTCTTGCCTAAATGTAGAACCTTACTTTTTTCACCATTGAATTTCATTTTGTTAGATAGTGCCCAGTGTTCAAGTCTGTCCAGATCCTCCTGTATCTTAAGCCTGTCTTCTGGAGTGTTGGCTATTCCTGCCAGCTTGGTGTCGTCTGCAAATTTGATGAGTTCCCCATCTATCCCCTCGTCCAAATCGTTGATGAAGATGTTGAAGAGCCCTGGGCCCAGAACAGAGCCCTGGGGCACCCCACTACACACTTCCCTCTATGTAGATGCGGTTCCATTGAGGACCACACGCTGAGTACGGCCGGTCAGCCAGCTACAAATCCATCTGGTGGTGATGCTGTCTACCCCACATTTTCTACTTCCCCTGCCCAGGGTTTGACTGGGATGGAGTCAGGGGTTGCTTTCTTTGAAAATTTGTGTTAAACCTGCTGTAGGATGGGTGTTATTTCCATGTCTGGGTTTCCATTTCAAGATGGCAGGAAAGTATGGAATTTGTATGGGGTCCCCTGGTGCTCTCTGAGCTTGATTGTTTTCTTGCAGACATTTCATGACCCAACTAGGTAACGTCATCAGTGCTAGAAGGGAGCGGGATTTCCACAGAAGAAGAAGAAGAAGAAGAAGAAGAAGAAGAAGAAGAAGAAGAAGAAGAAGAAGAAGAAGAAGAAGAAGAAGAAGAAGAAGAAGAAGAAGAAGAAGAAGAAGAAGAAGAAGAAGAAGA
>NW_015390842.1:34875-37493 GCF_001527695.2 Protobothrops mucrosquamatus | reverse complement strand
GGGGAAACAGGAGAAGGAAGGTCAGGCAAAGACAGTTGAGGCAGGCAATGCATTTATTTCATTCTTCTTTCAATCCGATCCAATCTCATTTTGCACTTCCCGGACTAATGTTAAGTGGAACCCAATTATCCTTTGAATTTGCTAAATTACATTTAAAAAGATCTGTACATTAGAGGCAATTCTATAGTGAGCCAAAGGCATATATTAGGCGAAATTGCTTGTAAAAACACGTACACCTTAGGGGGAAATTTGCCTACAAATGTTGTTGCGGACGTTTACATTTTAATTGCCATGGTTATGCAGAAATGACACAATTGATTTTGCGGCTGAAAGAAAAAAAATATGGACCTTGTTGAAGATGAAACCGTGAGCGGGGTCTACAGAGCTAGCCCTCGACTTACGACTGTTGTTGGTAAGTGAGACATTTGTTTAAGTGAATGTTCCTCCATTTTACGACTTTTCCTGCAGTGAATCACTGCGGCGGTTAAATTAGCAACCTAGTTCTTAAGTGAATCTGATTTTCCCATCGACTTGGCTTTGTCAGAAGGTCACAAAAGGGAATCACACACGACCCAGGGAGACACTACAACGGTCATAAAGGTGAGTCAGTTGCCAAGCATCTGAATTTATTTATTTTTTTACAAATTTTTTATTAATTTTCAAATAAACAAATTCTTAATACAAACATGGTGCACATAAAAAAGGGAAAAAATACCTATTAAACATCATATTTTAAGAGGTGGTCGGCAGTCTCCCCCCCCCCGCATCCACCCTCTCTTTCACCCTTCCTACCTACTTCCCTCTTCCTTTCCTCCCCTCCTACCCTCACCTCTCTCCTCTTTCTCTTCCAACTACTCTACACATCCCACCTCCTTCTTTTCCTCAACGTTCGGATGCAGTTTGGGGGTACCAGCCGATCACCTTCTCTTCACAAAGAAAAAAATTACATTATTTCTCTATAACATATTAATACACCAAATTTTATATAACTCTACCCCCTTCATCCCCTTCCCCCCTCCCCCCCCCCAGACTTCCCAGAACTGAATACAGGGATAAGCACATGACATCCCAAATCTAAATAAAGCTACCCAAACTTAATACAATCAAATATTAACATACTTTAACTCTAATATACAATAACCAAGCGTCTGAATTTTGATCACCTCACCAAGGGGATGCTGCTGTTGAAAGAAAAATCTTCGTCAGGGTCTGATCCAAGCCGGGAATCAACAAAATGGAGACTGTTTTAAAAAGAAGGTTGTCGTTTATTGAAGAGCAGAGCCAGACTCTGGGAAAGATGATCATGTGGAGCAGGGAGTGGTGGGGTTTTTATACCTTCTGGGGCTTTTGAGGTGGTTTCCGGTTCCTGTTTGAGGCTTTGTATTTCCTATGTCAAGTACTTTGACCTGAATCTGAGTGTGCCCTTTTGGTATTGGTGGGTTAATGCTATTATGTCCCCAAAGGTCATGTCTTTTAGAGTTTGGGTGGGGGTATGTAGACTTTAGGGGTCTTTGTCTTCCTAATCTCATCAGCTTCTAGCTTCCTGTCTCCATCCTTTCTGAATGGATGGTCACATCTGCATTTCTAAAAGCTGGCCTCTACTTGGGCCTATTAAGAAAAACCTGGCTTTTCTGCCTTTAAGATTTTTAACATTCCCCCCAAAATATTTCTTTCTCTGGATTCTTCCCACATTGCACCGGCCGTAAGTGTGAAAACCGGTCACCCGTCGCTTTTTTCAACTTTGAACGGTCACTAAATGAACCGTCGCAAGTTGAGGACTAACTGTACAACGGATGATTTTGTCGTTTGTTTGTTTTTTTAAATTTACTAGCCATTTCTATAAGAACAAACAATATCTAACCAGCAAAAAACCCATTTCGAACAAATCTCAAATGTCCAGTCTCTTTTTGAAAGCCACGAGTGATGGGGGCACCTAAAGCTTCTGGAGTCAAACCTTTCCACTGAATAATTCAGTTAGTGAATGTTTGAAGTCACAACGGCACTGAAAAAAGGGACTTAGGACCGTTTTTCACACTTACGACCGTCGCAGCGTTCCCCTGTGGTCACATGATCGAAATTCAGATGCTTGGTGAATGACTCACATTTATATAATAATAATAATAATAATAATAATAATAATAATAATAATAATGATGATGATGATGATGATGATGATGATGATGATAATAATAATAATAATAATAATAATAATACAGTTGGAAGGGACCTTGGAGGTCATCTAGTCCAACCCCCTGCTCAGGCAGGAAGCCCTATACCATTTTGGACAAATGGCTGTCCAGTCTCTTCTTAAAAACTTCAAGTGTTGGAGCCTTCACCGCTTCTGGTGGCAGGTTGTTCCACTGGTTAATTGTTCTAACTGTCAGGAAGTTTATATATACATACATACATACATACATACGTTATGCAACGCCAGGTCCGTGGTAAACAAGGCCCCCCTCATACAAGATCTTATTTTAGAGGGGGGTGCGGACCTGGCGGGTATCACTGAGACCTGGTTGGGCGCAGAAGGAGGAGTACCTCTTGTAGACATCTGCCCACCAGGTTTTCAGGCATTTCATCAGCCGAGGATCCGGGGTAGGGGCGGGGGGGTAGCGGTC
>NW_015390842.1:33137-34418 GCF_001527695.2 Protobothrops mucrosquamatus | reverse complement strand
TTCAGAATTACATATCACGTTCCTTTCTCTCTGACTCGTTTTTCTAGCCATTGATAGAAATTATCCCATGTTCTAAAGTACACTGGGTCTTCTTTCTCTTTAATCTTGAAAGTCAATCTGTCCATTTCTGCACACTCTAGGACAGACATGTCAAACGCAAGGCCCGGGGCCCAGATGCGGCCTGTGACGTGGTTTCATGCGGCCCGCAAAGCCATCCTGGAAACAGTGAGGGAACGGCCCCTGCTGCCTTGGCCCTGGCCCAGGACTCCCGGGAACCAATGTACAATTTTGTGGTGGCCATCTATGCTGAAACGCATTCAGTCTTAGCTCCACAAGACTGTCTGGAAACAGCGAGGAACCAAACCCTGCTGCATCGGCCCCGGCCCCTGGGTGCATGCTGGGGAGGTGTCACCCTTTGTGAGGAATGAAGAAATGCACCATCGCCTGGAAGTGGCCAGCAAATGGCCCTTGCCTACTTCACATATCTGGTTTGATGGGCTCCGGCGGAGGGGTTTCGGCAGGCAGTGAGGCTCCTCCAGTGGACCATGCCTTGGCACTTGTCCCGGTCCCACCCCCTTCTGCCAGAGACCCTCAGATCTGTCCCACTCCTGCCCAGGCCCCCACAGGCACCCTTGACGCGAACAATGTAGAGCTGCCCATGCCTACCCAGTAGGCCACACCCATTCCATCCACGTCCACCCAGTAGGCCACACCCACCCTGGCCACCCCCACCCCCGAGGGCAACCGCAATGCTGATGCGGCCCTCAATGAAATTGAGTTTGACACCCCTGCTCTAGAATTTTCTTGATTAGTACTTCTTCCATTGGCAAGTTTTCATTTTTCCAATGTTGGGCAAATGCAATTCTTGCTGCCCTTAATAGGTGTAGTATTCGCGAATGATTCACATTTATGACGGTCGCAGAGTCCTGGGGTTACACAGTCCCCTTTTGCGACCTTATATGATCCAGCAAAGTCATTGGGAAAGCCAAATTCGCTTACTCGTTTAACAACTGCTGCGATTCACAACGGGGGCAAGTAAAGTTGTAACAGGGAGCAAAACTCCCTTAACAGATGTCCCGCTTAGCCACATCAATTTTGGTTTCAGTTGTGGCCGGGGACTCCCTGCATAGGGTTTCCTGCTTGAGCAGGGGGTTGGACTAGAAGACCTCCATGGTCCCTTCCAGCTCTGTTACTCTGAGGTGGGAATTTGTCGTACTTTCAGAAATCAAGCATGTGTTGCCTGAATCATTCTTTCCCACCCATCCAACCCTTTTTTTTGTC
>NW_015390842.1:23165-24177 GCF_001527695.2 Protobothrops mucrosquamatus | reverse complement strand
TCTGCTTCACTTTGCTGAATAGCTAATTCTCAGAGTGCTGTCTTATGTCTAAGGATGTTTACCCAGGTAGTGTGGCTGTAGCACTATTATTATCCTTTTTAATCTTCTTTCGTCCCTCTTCTTATTGGTATTATTATTTTGATGGTTATTATTATTCTGTTGCTTTGCATGTACACTGAAAGCTTCTGTACCAGAGACAAATGTCTTGTGTGTCTAATCACACTTGGCCAAATAAAGTCTATTCTGTTCTGTTCTGTTCCGTTCCGTTCCGTTCCGTTCCATTCCATTCCATATTTTCTACTCTACTCTACTCTACTCTACTCTACTCTACTCTACTCTACTCTACTCTACTCTACTCTACTCTACTCTACTCTACTCTACTCCACTCCACTCCACTCCACTCCACTCCACTCCACTCCACTCCATATTTCCTATTCTGTTCTGTTCTGTTCTGTTCTGTTCTGTTCTCTTCTCTTCTCTTCTCTTCCGTTCCGTTCCATTCCATTCCATTCCATATTTTCTACTCTACTCTACTCTACTCTACTCTACTCTACTCTACTCTACTCTACTCTACTCTACTCTATACTCTATACTCTACTCCACTCCACTCCACTCCATTCCATTCCATTCTATTCTATTTGTAATTATATTGTATTCTGTTCTGTTATGTACTGTACTGTTCTGTTCTATACTGTCCTGT
Source organism: Protobothrops mucrosquamatus (assembly GCF_001527695.2). Classification (NCBI taxonomy): domain Eukaryota; kingdom Metazoa; phylum Chordata; class Lepidosauria; order Squamata; family Viperidae; genus Protobothrops; species Protobothrops mucrosquamatus. Next base: position 23,477 of record NW_015390842.1, on the reverse strand, counting down.
TCTGTCCTGTTGTACCCTACCCTACCCTACCCTATCTTATTCTATTTGTAATTCTATTCTGTTCTGTTCTACCCTACCCTACCCTACCCTACCCTACCCTATCCTGTCCATGTTTCTAATAACAGACAATAAGCAGTTGAATCACACAGTTACTTTATAAGAGATCAGTGCATTGAAGTCTTCATCAGTGGTTTTAAATGTAGCCTTGGGTGGAAACGTAGACTCTGCTTTCCTTTGCCTTTCCTTTGCCTGCCTCACCAGCTCCATCCTGCCCTCACAGGAGCCTGCTCAGAATAATGCAGGCCGAGCTGA
>NW_015390842.1:15842-20339 GCF_001527695.2 Protobothrops mucrosquamatus | reverse complement strand
AGACCTTCCACCTCTTGTCCTACAGGGTCATCCCTGCCCATAGGAGAGAATATTTGCAGCTCAGGGTTGAACGGTGGGGACCTCGGTGCTCTCTGAGCTTGGTGGTTTTCTTGCTGATGTTTCATGACTCAACTAGGGAACATTGTCAGTGCTAGTAAAAAGTGGTGTTTGAGGAGGAGGAGGAGGAGGAGGAGGAGGAGGAGGAGGAAGACAGTGGGATCTTGGTTCTTTCTCTGAGCTTGGTGCTTTTCTTGCAGATGTTTCATGACCCAACTAGGGAACATTGTCAGTGCTAGTAAAAAGTGGGGTTGGAGGAGGAGGAGGAGGAGGAAGACAGTGGGATCTTGGTTCTTTCTCTGAGCTTGGTGGTTTTCTTGCAGATGTTTCATGACTCAACTAGGCAACATCATCAGTGCTAGAGGGGAGTGGGGTTTGTGGAGTGAAGGAGGAGGAGGAGGACACTGGGTTCTTGGTTCTCTCTGTTTGGTGGTTTTCTTACAGATGTTTCATGACCCAACGACAACATCATCAGTGCTAGAAGGGAGTGGGGTTTGTGGAGTGAAGGAGGAGGAGGAGGAGGAGGAGGAGGAGGAAGAGAAGGAGGACAGTGAGGTCTTGGTTCTCTCTTTGGTGGTTTTCTTCCAGATGTTTCATGACCCAACTAGGCAACATTGTCAGTGCTAGTAGAAAATGGGGTTTGAGAGGAGGAGGAGGAGGAGGAGGAGGAGGAGAACTATGGGGTCCTTGGTGCTCTCTAATCCTGCTTATTTTCTTTCAGATGTTTGATTACCAACCTAGTTAACATCATCAATAGTAGAAGGGAGGGGGGGTTATGGAGCGGAGGGAGCAGGAGGAGGAGGAAGAGGAGGAGGATGACGATGACTCTGCAGTCCTTGGTGTTCTTTCTTTTAGACATTTCATGGCCCAACTAGCGAACATCACCACTAGCAATAACTTCCAATCACTGATAATGTTACCCAGTTGGGTAATGAAACATCTGCAAGAAAAGCATCAAGCTCAGAAAGCATCAACGACTTCACACTCCTCCTCTTCCTCCTCCTCCATAAATCCCACTTCATTCCAGCACAGATAAACATCAGTCTAGCAAGGAGTAAAAAGTGTAAATATTTGTATGTATCCCTAACGGCAGGGATGAGATCCGTGGTGCTCTCTGTGCTTGGTGGTTTTCTTGCAGACGTTTTAAGAGAAAGAGAAAGAGTGAAACAAGAGAGAGAGAGAGAGAGAAAGAGAGAAAGAAAAAGAGACAAAGAGAAAGAAAGAGAGAGAGAGCAAAACAGAGAAAGAGAGAGAGAAAGAGAGAGAGAACAAGAAAGAGAGAGAGAGAAAAAGAGAGAAAGAAAGAGACGAGAGTGAGAGAAAAAGAGAACAAGAGAGAAAGAGAGAGAAAAGAATAATAAAGTGAGAAAGAAAAAGAGACAAAGAAAAAGAGTGAGAGAGAGTAAAACAGAGAAAGAGAGAGAAAGAGAATAAGAAAGAAAGAGAAAAAGAGAAAGAGAACAAGGAAGAGAGAGAAAGAGAGAGAAAGAGAGAGAGAAAACAAGAAAGAGAGAGAGAAAGAGAGAGAGAGAGAGAGAGAGAGAGGCACTTTGCAGCTTGGCTTACTGATCACATCTGTTTTGCACGATTTTGTCTTGTCTTTGCAGAACACGGCTTTTTTGCAGTTGTCAGGTTTGACTTGGATGCGGCAGGTGTAACACCAGAGTGAGCCACCTGTGACGGAAGAGAGGATTGTTGGAAGGAGAAAAAGGGGCAGGGAAGCCCACCTCCCCAGCTTAAAAGGGGGAGGGGGGCTGCAGCAGTTTTATTGTTATCAGAAAGAAATCAACAATGGGAATTTCAGAACAACGACATCAACACAGCCACAGTTTGTGCTGGCGTCGTATGGATATAATAACGAGAAACGTGGATTCCTTCCTTTTGTTTTAGCCCAGGGGTAGGCAACCTTGGCTCTTTTATGACTGGTGGACTTCAACTCCCAGAATTCCTGAGCCAGCCATGCTGAGGGGAAAGGGAAAGGTTTCCAAGCTGAGCCAGCCTGGCTCAGGAATTCTGGGAGTTGAAGTCCAGGAGTCATGAAGGGGCCAAGGTTCCCCCAAGCTGGATCAGGAATTCTGGGAGTTGAAGTCCATGAGTCATGAAGGAGCCATACTTCCCTCACGCTGGCTCAGGAATTCTGGGAGTTGAAGTCCACGAGTCATGAAGGGGCCACAGTTCCCCCACGCTGGCTCAGGAATTCTGGGAGTTGAAGTCCACGAGTCATGAAGGGGCCATAGTTCCCCCACGCTGGCTCAGGAATTCTGGGAGTTGAAGTCCACGAGTCATGAAGGGGCCATAGTTCTCTCACGCTGGCTCAGGAATTCTGGGAGTTGAAGTCCACGAGTCATGAAGGGGCCAAAGTTCCCCCATGCTGGCTCAGGAATTCTGGGAGTTGAAGTCCACGAGTCATAAAAGAGCCAAGGTTGCCTACCCCGTTTTAGCCCATAGGTAATCCTTGACTTACGAGCGACCACTTTGGGACCATTTGGGCCCCCAAAAAATGGACCGAAGACCCAGATTCAAAGGTATGACGGCTGGACCGTCCCTTTCACACAGTCTCACACAGCCACATTTTGCAGTGCTCAACAACCACCCTGCATTTACGGCTGTTTATAACACCCGGTGGTTGTATAAAAGTGCAATTTACGACTTTTTTTTTTTGCTGGAAACTGGCATTTAAGTGAACCCACGCTGTGATTCACATAACAACGGGCGAGAAAGGTCATTAAATGGGATGACTCACTTAACAACTGTCTCACTTATTAATAGAACTGCTGGCTTTGGTTATGGTTGTAGGTCAATCCTATCTATTTTGTTTTTTGCAAGATGAGTGGAAGAGGTGTAGAGGTCATTTGTCTGGAATGGTATATAGGGCTTCCTGCCTGAGCAGGGGGTTGGACTAGAAGACCTCCAAGGTCCCTTCCAATTCTGCTATTCTATTCTATTCTGTTCTGTTCTATTCTAGTCTGTTTTGTTTTGTTTTGTTCTGTTCTGTTCCATATCTTCTCTTCTCTTCTCTTCTCTTCTCTTCTCTTCTCTTCTCTTCTCTTCTCTTCTGTAATTCTATTCCATTCTGTAATTCTATTTTATTCCATAATTCTATTCTATTCCGTAATTCTATTCTATTCTATTCTATTCTATTCTATTCTATTCTATTCTATTCTACTCTACTCTACTCTACTCTACTCTACTCTACTCTACTCTACTCTACTCTACTCTACTCTATTCTATTCTATTCTATTCTATTCTATTCTATTCTATTCTATTCTATTCTATTCTATTCCTCTGTTTGTCCCATCCCATCCCATCCCATCCCATCCCATCCCATCCCATCCTATCCTATCCTATCCTATCCTATCCTATCCTATCCTATCCTATCCTATCCTATCCTATCCTATCCTATCCTATCTGAAAAAAGGCTTGTCTGAAATGGCAACTTAATTCCCAGAGATAAAAAATGTAAGAATAAAAAAGGCACCATCATGATCGCTGAAAACAAATCTTCAACAGCAGAATACAAGATGGGTGGAAGAGGTGTAGAGGTCATTTGTCTGGAATGGTACATATGTTCTGTTCTATCCTGTAATTCTATTCTATTCTATTCTATTCTATTCTATTCTATTCTATTCTATTCTATTCTATTCTATTCTATTCTATTCTATTCTATTCTATTCTATTCCTCTGTTTGTCCCATCCCATCCCATCCTATCGTATCGTATCGTATCCTATCCTATCCTATCCTATCCTATCCTATCCTATCCTATCCTATCCTATCCTATCTGACAAATGGCTTGTCTGAAATGGCAACTTAATTCCCAGAGATAAAAAATTACAAGAATGAAAAAGCACCATCGTGATCGCTGAAAACAAATCTTCAACAGCAGAATACAACGTGATCAAGGAAGGTAACTGTCCATCTCTTAATGGTCACTTCAGGCTATTGTAGATAATGCTCCCAGGTCCTGCCTTGACCTCCCAGGCATTTTTGGTCTGCTTTGCAGGAAAAACAGGACTCCTAACTTTTGCCGAGGCCTCTGTAGGCGTAAAATGCCTGACTAATAACTTTCAAAGCATTTCTCAGTTTTTGCAGGAGAAGGGCAGGCAGGGCCTGGGGGTGGTGTCAAGCGAGTCATCAGCCTGGAGGCATTACGTTCCCACAGATGGTTTAAATCCAACCCTTCCTGAATTCCTTTGACCGATAGTACACTAGATGCTTGCCTATAGGCATGAGCAATAAATCAGCTTAACTGGAATTTAATGTGTGGTCCTGATTCTTTGAGCCTGACAGGGTTTTTGTTTTTTTTTTAAAAAAAAACAACAGGCTCCTAAAAAGCACAAGTTGAGCATTCCATAGCTAGAGTACTAAACTGTTTTTTTCCCTTTCCTTTCCTTTCCTTTCCTTTCCTTTCCTTTCCTTTCCTTTCCTTTCCTTTCCTTCCC